>NC_061078.1:5913694-6110446 GCF_021917145.1 Hypomesus transpacificus | reverse complement strand
TGAGTAGGAGGAGGGGGTGAGTAGGAGGAGGAGGGGGTGAGTAGGAGGAGGAGGGGGTGAGGAGGAGGAGGAGGGGGTGAGGAGGAGGAGGAGGTGAGGAGGAGGGGGTGAGGAGGAGGAGGGGGGTGAGTAGAAGGAGGAGGGGGGTGAGGAGGAGGAGGAGGGGGTGAGTAGGAGGAGGAGGGAGTGAGTACGAGGAGGGGGTGAGGAGGAGGGGGTGAGGAGGAGGGGGTGAGGAGGAGGAGGGGGTGAGGAGGAGGGGGTGAGTAGGAGGAGGAGGGGGTGAGGAGGAGGAGGAGGGGGTGAGGAGGAGGAGGGGGTGAGTAGGAGGAGGAGGGGGTGAGGAGGAGGAGGGGGTGAGGAGGAGGAGGGGGTGAGGAGAGAGATGGGAGAGAATAGAAAGGAAGAGTGAGAGAGGAGATGTTGGTGTTTCTGTACCACGACACACCAGAGAGAGAACCTAGTCAGTCTGCTACCTGCCATCCCCATCAACACACCTGTTACTGCACACTCACTCTCACACACACACCCCCTCCATCACAGAGACAGAACATAGCACAGGTTCACTCACTCTCACACACACACTCCATCACAGAGACAGAACACTCTAACCCTAACCCAGAACAGAGACAGAACACTCTAACCCAACACAGAGACAGAACACTCTAACCCTAACCTTAACCCAGAACAGAGACAGAACACTCTAACCCAACACAGAGACAGAACACTCTAACCCTAACCCAGAACAGAGACAGAACACTCTAACCCAACACAGAGACAGAACACTCTAACCCAACACAGAGACAGAACACTCTAACCCAACACAGAAACAGAACACTCTAACCCATCACAGAGACAGAACACTCTAACCCAACACAGAGACAGAACACTCTAACCCAACACAGAGACAGAACACTCTAACCCAACACAGAAACAGAACACTCTAACCCAACACAGAGACAGAACACTCTAACCCAACACAGAGACAGAACACTCTAACCCATCACAGACAGAACACTATAACCCATCACAGAGACAGAACACTCTAACCCAACACAGAGACAGAACACTCTAACCCAACACAGAGACAGAACACTCTAACCCAACACAGAGACAGAACACTCTAACCCTAACCCACAGCACAGGTTCACCAAATCCCATCCCTCATATTTAGCGCCATCTCGTCATTTCACGTCAATCTGATCATTGGATGCTTTTAGTAGGTTATTATCCCGTACGCCACTGGTGTCAGTTGTAAATGTGATGACATAATAACAGGTGCAGAGGAGCACAAACGCTATGGTGACCAGTGAGGGCAAATGCACGTCTAGTGGAAACTGTCTCTCGCCCAAATGTAAGCTTTGGAGCGAGTGTCCCTGCGTCAGACACACACAGAGAGAGAGAGGATGATGTATCCTTGGAGCAGAGGGATGATGGACCGAGGAAAGTGTCCCGGCATGGAGGAGTAATCTGGCTGATCCGTGATGAGTTCCCTCATTTATCATCAGGAGGCCAGTCGATATCATCAGTGCAAGAGGAGAGGTCCCTTTCAACACAGACTACCCCCTCACACACACATTACAAACACACACATTACACACAGACTACCCCCTCACACACACATTACACACACACACATTACACACAGACTACCCCCTCACACACACATTACACACAGACTACCCCCTCACACACACACATTACACACACACACACACACACATTACAAACACACACATTACATTAAACACAGACTACTCCGCCCACCGATCTCCTTCAGGCCACAAAGACAAACTAGCACTGTGTGTCTGTGTGTGTATATCCATGTATGTATGTGTGTGCATGTATGTGTGTGTGTGTGTGCTTGTATATATGTTATTTCCAGCTGCTCATGAGGATCCTTCAGGAAGACTTACTCGCTTCATCAATTCTGACATCGTAGGTAAGGCATGTGATTTGCTGCCGGTCAGAGCTGCTTCACTGGTATCTTCCTGTGATTGGCTGGCCCCTCTTCATAAGAGAGCACTAGGACAGGGGGATGACCTGAAGAAGGATCCAGAGCATGTTGTGATAAATTAGCTCTTTTTCTCTGTCACACAGACAGACATGAACACAAAACACACACACAAACGTACACATCCCCACCACATCCCGTCTGAACCCAACCTTATTTAAATGTACAAAAAGCGGGGGGGGAAAAGGAGCAAAGCGCACACCCTGCAGGGTGTTTCCTCGTCTGTGTTCAACTCTTGTGAAAAAGCGCTCAAATCAAGATCTCCAACAGCCAGACTGCTTATTCATGTTGAAGCTTCTAGGTGTTTCTAGCGTCTGCAGCAGAATGGAGGTCTGACCTTGACAGAGCGTTCTGCGCCTTCTGGAGGCTTCTATGAAAGATACTAAACCACACAGTCTCACACTTACACACACTCACACTCATATACACACACAACCCCAGAGGCTTACAATATATTCCTCACACAAATTCCACACAGACAACACAAGCCCTCTAGCAAATTCTACCTTAGCCAAGACGAATTTGGACAATAAAATTGTGCGTGTAAACAAATCTGAGTTCTGAGGTGTCGTGTGGAGAGGACAGACTGGAAAGAGGCTTTGGAATCGTCAGATCTGGGAAGATTTGTAGCTGTTCTGCACGCTGTAGGCACTGAGAGGGGGGGAGGAAGAGAGGGAAGGGAGAGAGGGAAGGGTGGAGGGAGCAGGAAAGAAAGAGAGAGGGAGAGAGATGTTTATGATTCTAAACTCTCACTTGCCAGCGACTGAAACATGAGTCAAGGGAAGAAGAAGAGAGAGGGAAATAGAGAGACAGAGACACTGTGTGGGATTCCATGGTGACACTGACAGAAATAAAAGACTGCACTGTAGACAGGAGAGACAGACAGGAGAGAGGCATACAGGAGGGACAGACAGGATAGAGAGACACAGATGCTGCATTGTAGGACTCTGGCATTCAATAACATCTGTCAATACAGGAGAGGTGGCATACTGAGTAATTCACACACTGCTGGGAGGAGAAGAGGGGAGAGAGTCTGGGAGCAGAGGAGAGAGGCTGGGAGGAGAGAGGCTGGGAGGAGATGAGAGAGGCTGGGAGGAAAGAGGCTGGGAGGAGAGAGGCTGGGAGGAGAGAGGCTAGGAGGAGAGAAGCTGGGAGGAGAGAGGCTGGGAGGAGAGAGGCTAGGAGGAGAGAGGCTGGGAGGAGAGAGGCTGGGAGGAGGAAAGGGGAGAGAGGCTGGGAGGAGAGAGGCTGGGAGGAGAGAGGCTAGGAGGAGAGGGGAGAGATTCTGGGAGCAGAGGAGAGAGGCTAGGAGGAGAGAGGCTGGGAGGAGAGAGGCTGGGAGGAGGAAAGGGGAGAGAGGCTGGGAGGAGAGAGGCTGGGAGGAGAGAGGCTGGGAGGAGAGAGGCTGGGAGGAGAGAGGCTGGGAGGAGAGGGGCGGGGAGGAGAGGAGGAGAGTCTGGGAGGAGAGAGGCTGGGAGGAGAGAGTCTGGGAGGAGAGGAGGGGAGAAAGAGTGTGCTACAAGTTAACTGTGTTTTCTGTTGAAAGGAGGATGGAGGGGTGGAGGGTGAGTGTCTCTGCTGCATGCTGTTTCACTGCAGAGGCTTGAAGGTGACCCCCCTTTACACAAACTCACCTACACACACAGAGATACACACATACATGAACACACTCATACACTAATACAGTCACAATACAGTACATAGCTGACATTTCTATTCCCTTCATACACACTCAGACACTAACGGAATTACATTTACAGTCCATGAGACTCTGAATAAAAGGCTGTGTGTAGGTATGTGTGTAGGTGCGTGTGTAGGTGTGTGTGTGTGTGTGTAGGTGTGTGTGCATACCTGACTTATCTGGTTCTCCACACTGTGACCAGCAGTACAGGGCCACTCCCCCCCAGGCCCCCCCCCTCTCCTCCAGGCCTCCTCCCACACCCTCTCATACAGCCAGGGAGGGGGGCGTGAGGTAGGGGCAGGGAGGGGGGCGTGAGGTAGGGAGGTAGGGGCAGGGAGGGGGGCGTGAGGTAGGGAGGTAGGGGCAGGGAGGGGGGCGTGAGGTATTGAGGTAGGGGCAGGGAGGGGTTGTGAGGTAGAGAAGTAGGGGCAGGGAGGGGTTGTGAGGTAGGGAGGTAGGGGCAGGGAGGGGGGCGTAAGGTAGGGAGGTAGGGGCAGGGAGGGGGGCGTGAGGTAGGGAGGTAGGGGCAGCGAGGGGTTGTGAGGTAGGGAGGTAAGGGCAGGGAGGGGGGCGTGAGGTAGGGAGGTAGGGGCAGGGAGGGGTTGTGAGGTAGGGAGGTAAGGGCAGGGAGGGGGGCGTGAGGTAGGGAGGTAGGGGCAGGGAGGGGTTGTGAGGTAGGGGCAAGGAGGGGTTGTGAGGTAGGGAGGTAGGGGCAGGGAGAGGGGCGTGAGGGTTAATGGCCTAACCCAAAGCCATTTTGTTTGTAAGGAGGCTTGTTAATGAGTTGGTTTGTTATCTGATCCCTGAGACTGTGCAGCATTGCGGCAGGGTTCTAGTCTCTATGAGAGGGGCAGTTTAACAGAGAGATTGACTGACAGACTTGTAAATAGATAGACAGACAGATATGCAGGCAGGTAGACAGACAGAGGGAGGAAGAGAGACGGGCAGGCAGACAGGCAGACAGACAGGCAGACAGATCGGGTGTCTGTTATTCTCTTCCTGGATAAATATTTGATCACCGGAACTGATGGGTATTGATCAGCACCATTATCCACTAAGTATTGATCCAGACCAATGTTGATCACCGTTCATCTGGTTGACTACACGCACACACTCATACACACAAACACACACACACACACACCACAAGAAGCAAGCGGAACACAGTCAAATCATTCTGGTCACTCTCTGATGGGATTTCTGATGATTTGGTAGCGATAGTAAAGAAGAATATAGATCTAACTTGTTTGTGCTGCATGTTCCCAGTGTGTGTTTGCATGTGAGTGCATGGTCCACATCTGAACGTGTGTGTGTATCACTGTGTGTGTGTGTGTGTGTTTGTGTGTGTGTGTGTGAATCACTGTATGTGTGAATCCCTGTGTGTGTGTGTGTGTATGTGTGAATCCCTGTGTGTGTGGGGGGGTCAGATTCCAGCCCTCGCCCAGTCCTACACCACCAGACTCTCCTCTGAGGCTGCTGACAGCTGAGATTACAGCAGCAACCTTCAACTGCTGAATGACCTCTGGCTCAGAAACCACACCAGCTCTCTCCACCAGCTCTCTCCACCAGCTCTCTCCACCTGCTCTCTCCACCAGCTCTCCTCCACCAGCTCTCCTCCACCAGCTCTCTCCACCAGCTCTCTCCACCAGCTCTCTTCACCAGCTCTCCTCCACCAGCTCTCTTCACCTGCTCTCTCCACCAGCTCTCTCCACCAGCTCTCCTCCACCAGCTCTCCTCCACCAGCTCTCCTCCACCAGCTCTCTCCACCTGCTCTCTCCACCAGCTCTCCTCCAACCGGTTCTCTCCACCAGCTCTCTCCACCAGCTCTCCTCCACCAGCTCTCTCCACCTGCTCTCTCCACCAGCTCTCTCCAACAGCTCTCTCCACCAGCTCTCTCCACCAGCTCTCTCCACCTGCTCTCTCCACCAGCTCTCTCCACCAGCTCTCTCCACCAGCTCTCTCCACCACACCCACAGCAGCTCACCTCCACCAGATCAAGCTCTCATTCAGCACATTTACATTTGATTTCTTCTCTTTTACTGCTTGACACCGGAGTGTTGTAGCCAGACCAGGCATCAGAGAAGACAGTCTGACTGTATGTAGCAGTGGAAGGGACAGAGAGGAAGGTGTTCTCTGTCAGCAAGGCAGCTTCAGGAGAAGGTGTTCTCTGTCAGCAAGGCCAGCTTCAGGAGTAACGACAAAAGCTGAAGAGAAACGACAGAATCAATCAGTCCAGCACTGCTGAGCTCCTGCATACGGCTTCTCCAGCTGATGACTGAATGAAGAACGACTGGATAACGTAGGATGTGGTGAACTGAGCTGAATAGCTGTGATTATTATTTGATTTGATTATGCTGATGGGGTCTGACTGTTGATAATAGGAGTGAATGGAGAGCATTGTGGGTAATTTAATTCCCTGCCATTGGTCCAGGTATGCTCTACTGTCTCTTATATTAGGGTTAGCCCTAACCTAACCCTCCTCATGCAGGGAGAACAGGAAGGAAGGGAAAAAATTAATCTTTGTAAATGAGACGTTTTACAATCTTAATCACACTTAATTCTTGATCTTGCTCATGTTTCACCTGAGATTTGCTTAAAACAATAAAAACATCAATTTCGTGTTTCCAAAATATCAAGGCATTAATGAAAACAAATTCTCCTGTCTGAGGCTGTAGAGTGCGTGTGAATGTATGTCAGGATGACTGAGCGGTTAGGGAATCTGGCTATTAATCAGAAGGTTGCCGGTTCGATCCCTGGTTGTGCCAAATAATAATAATAATAATTCATTTTTTTATAGCGCTTTTCTAAATACCCAAAGTCGCTTTACACAAATTACGTTGTGTCCTTGGGCACGGCACTTCATCCTACTTGCCTCAGGGGAATGTCCCTGTACTTACTGTAAGTCACTCTGGATAAGAGCGTCTGCTAAATGACTAAATGTAAATGTGTGTGTGTGTGGAGGGTTGCCTGTTCCTGAGGTCACATGAGGAGAGCCAGGTTCTGGTCCTCAACCAGGAGAGATCAGTGGGGCGGCAAGCCCAGACAGGAGCCTCTAGTCTGGGCTGAACAGCTGTGAACACTGCTGCCTAGATCCATAGCTGGAGAGCCAGAGTATTGATCATGTGTGAGTGATACCAGGGGGGAGCAATAATGAAAGAGAGGGAGGCCTCGGGTGTGCGTGGCCTCGGGTGTGCGTGGCCTCGGGTGGGCGTGGCCCCGGGTGGGCGTGACCTCAGATGGGCGTGGCCTTGGGTGGGCGTGGCCTCGGGCGGGCCTGGCATCGAGTGGGTGTGGCCCCGGGTAGGCGTGGCCCTGGGCGGGCGTGGCCCTAGGCGGGCGTGGCCTCGGGCGGGCGTGGCCCTTGATGCCGTTTTGCCAAACTTTTCTTTCTTCAGCACCATGTTCAACTCTGAGCTCTTTATTTGAAAGGTTTGACAGGTATAGAGGTTGTTCTGTTACGTTAAAAAAAGCCTTTCACAGGAGAATGAAAAAGAAACATGGTGGATTTATGAGTCAACTGGATCAAGCAATCGATGTTGGGAGCAGCGCAGAAAAATCCATAGTATGTTATGTGAAGGGAAAACACCACGCAGCCATTTCCATTCAGCCAGCTACAGGCGCAGAGAAACACAAACACACCTTCTCTCAGAGCCATCGCTCATTGTCACCGTGGCAATTCCATTTCCTGGACCCCCACGGCATCCTATAATATTTCACGTGACCAGACCGAATGTTTATCCCCACAAAGCCCTGAGCTGAACAAGGAGCCTCTCTCTCTCCTCCACCCCTCTTGCTCTCTCCATGTTCTCCCTCTCTCTCCTCCACCCCTCTTGCTCTCTCCATGTTCTCCCTCTCTCTCCTCCACCCCTCTCTCTCCTCCACCCCTGCAGACCCTGTCTGCTGCCTTGACGATTAGGATTCCCCTCAAAACCTGGGGAGGGTTTACACGGGCACGGGGAACCCCCAGCTCCAGGGGGCCAGACAGAAAAGCCGCCCTTTAGCTCCTTATCCCTCTTATCAGTGGGAAACTCCTCAAGTGTAAAATTGAATTCCGCAGTTCCGGAGGAATAAATAGGAGAATGGGAGATGGTGATGGTAATGTAAAGAAGCTGTTAGCAGGGTTTTTCCTGGGTCAAAATGGGTCTTCGGTGCTCCAAAAAAGTATATATATATATATATATATATATATGTATATATATCTATTCTTTTTTTTCTTTTTTCTAATCAATGTATTTATTCCCAAGTGTTTTGCACCCCCCCACCCACACACACACACAAACACACACATATTTTCGTCCTATTTCCCCTAAAGCAATAAAGTTATAAAGTATGTTTTAAATGGCATAAATGCTGCCAATTAATAATTGACGTAACAACTTATTGTAAATGGTCAGTAGCATGGCCTATCGATTAAGGTAGGCCACTCTGAAGCATGTACACTGCCTGCTTCATTTGATCTTGATAGGCTAAGCATTCTGTAGCAAATATTAACAATATACCCACTTTTTATTAATTAAAACTACTTCAGCATAATAATGCACCTAAAATACAAACCTGAGAAAGGGCAGCAATCGCTATCAAATCAACAGACATGTGCAATTTAGCTGGCAGGGGAAGAATACAAACAACGAAAATCACCAGTTAACTTGATTTAAATTTGCAAGAACTATAGACTTATACAATAACGATCTTAAGAACTGACAACATAAGTTATACGTTTCTCAAGGACGCACACGCGCAATCTCAACTGCGGTGTGAAGCGCGTGTCCGTGCTATTCTCCGACATGCACTCACTGCTGATATATGGTCTAAACTTTTGTACAGCCTGACTTCTAATACCGTGACGGCAGAAATGTAGTCATAGAGGAAACACAGCACTATATGTTATCATTCCAGGTTAAGAATACCAATGGAGGCTGCGTTTGAAATCGTAAATTAAACTTTTGTCAGCATTTTGAGTGGAAATGTAATTAGCATTTGTAGGCTACAGGTGTACTATTCGTGCACGTCGGGCTGGCCCTCGCAGCGGAACGACAGTTTAGTGGCCGCTCTGTCCATTCGCGCACCTCACAGTTGCGTATTGATCAGACAAGAACACACGCTTATCAACTTGATTATTATTGATCAAAACAGAACGAGGGTTCGGCTGTAGCCTACTTAAAACATACTATTGAGAACATATTCGCTGACATGCATTGCACGCGTGATGAACACAGGGTTTTTTGCCTTTGGCGCTCGGGATTTGTCATTGGCGCTTGGGAAAACGGCTTTGGCGCGACAACATTTTCTCTGTGTAGGAAAAACCCTGTGTTAGGCCTCTCCTCTCTCTCCACCCCTCTCTCTCTCTTTCCTCTCCCTCTCACCCTCTCAGTCACTCTTAACTCACACTATCTGTCCCTCCTCTCTCTTTCTCTCTCTTTCGGTGACTAGGACATAACAAGGCTCTGTGTGAGCAGGCAGAGTGGGTTCTCCGGTAGAGAACTGGGGATGTGAGCAGGGCCCGGGAATTCTTAATTCTTCAGGCTGAACAGAAACACACACCAGCCTGAAGAACAGAAACACACACCAGCCTGAAGAACAGAAACACACCAGCCTGAAGAACAGAAACACACACCAGCCTGAAGAACAGAAACACACACCAGCCTGAAGAACAGAAACACACCAGCCTGAAGAACAGAAACACACACCAGCCTGAAGAACAGAAACACACACCAGCCTGAAGAACAGAAACACACCAGCCTGAAGAACAGAAGCACACCAGCCTAAAGAACAGAAACACACACCAGCCTGAAGAACAGAAACACACCAGCCTGAAGAACAGAAACACACCAGCCTGAAGAACAGAAACACACCAGCCTGAAGAACAGAAACACACCAGCCTGAAGAACAGAAACACACACCAGCCTGAAGAACAGAAACACACCAGCCTGAAGAACAGAAACACAGGGCTCACCAGATCAGCACCACAAAGGCTGCGGACCCTACCGTGGCAGGCAGGGTTCGAATCCTGCCTGGACCCTTTGCTACATGTCATCCCCTCCCTCTCTCCCTGCCTTTCCTGTCTCTCTATAGTCGCTATAAAAACATTCAAAGGCAGAAATGTCGCCAAAAATATCTTAATTATGCAGTGAGATATCAATGCTGCTTCCAGTTATATTCCTGGAGACCAGAAACGCTTCAGATTCACCAACAGTTCCGACAAGAGAGGATCCGTGTGTGAACTAGTCTGTTTTTGTCTACGGGTGTGAGGACAGTTTCAGTTTCAGGTGATAACCTGTATGACCTCAGGTGTGAACCTGTCTGACCTCAGGTGATAAGCTGTCTGACCTCAGGTGTGACCCTGTCTGACCTCAGGTGTGACCCTGTCTGACCTCAGGTGATAAGCTGTCTGACCTCAGGTGTGAACCTGTCTGACCTCAGGTGATAAGCTGTCTGACCTCAGGTGTGACTGTCTGACCTCAGGTGATAAGCTGTCTGACCTCAGGTGTGAACCTGTCTGACCTCAGGTGTGACCCTGTCTGACCTCAGGTGATAAGCTGTCTGACCTCAGGTGATAAGCTGTCTGACCTCAGGTGTGACCCTGTCTGACCTCAGGTGATAAGCTGTCTGACCTCAGGTGTGACCCTGTCTGACCTAAGGCAGTGTGACACAACCCTCACACACACTCTGCAGTGTGACACAACCCTCACACACACTCTGCAGTGTGCTAAACAACCCTCACACACACTCTACAGTGTGACACAACCCTCACACACACTCTGCAGTGTGACACAACCCTCACACACACACACTGCAGTATGTGACACAACCCTCACACACACTCTGCAGTGTGACACAACCCTCACACACACTCTGCAGTGTGCTACACAACCCACTTCCTGTCAGAGCTGCCCTTCCTGTCAGAGAGCTGTCCTGTGTTGGGTGTGAGGAGGAGGCCTTGAGAAGGCCAATCATGAGCCAGGCCAGCCCCCGCCACCTGTCCTTCCCACTCCCTCAGGACCAGGGAGAGGGTGGGGACAGATGGCTCCAAGGGCCCTTGCAGCATCCAGACTGGAGCACCTCCCCCACCCCCAGCCCTGGCCTCCACCTCCCCCACCCCAAAACCACCTCCCCCCAGCCCTCATCAGTGCTGCATGACTGGCCGACCACAGTTCCTCCACAGAACGACTTCCTCTATCCTGCCAGTCTGAGGACCAGACAGCTGCCTGCTCTGCTGGCACACCAGACCCAGACCCTCTATAACACTCTGGTCTGTCTAGTCATGGTTTGTAAAGAGAATGGTCAAGTAATGTCTGATCTATCTGATTAGTAATGTCTGTTCTATCTGATTCTGAGATTTTTTGGAGAGGATTATTGTGTGAAAGGTGTTCCTCCTCTCTGGCTCCTCCACTCTTCATACTGCTGAGAGATAGTGAGAACCACGTTACTCCCTCCCCTGGCCTGAGAGGGCCCCGCCTGTACTGTCTGCTGAGGGCCCCGCCTGCTGTCTGCTGAGGGCCCCGCCTCTACTGTCTGCTGAGGGCCCTGTCTGTACTGTCTGCTGAGGGCCCCGTCTGTACTGTCTGGTGAGGGCCCCGCCTGTACTGTCTGCTGAGGGCCCCGCCTGTACTGTCTGCTGAGGGCCCCGCTTGTACTGTCTGCTGAGGGCCCCGCTTGTACTGTCTGCTGAGGGCCCCGTCTGTACTGTCTGCTGAGGGCCCCGCCTGTACTGTCTGCTGAGGGCCCCGCCTGTACTGTCTGCTGAGGGCCCCGCCTGTACTGTCTGCTGAGGGCCCCGTCTGTACTGTCTGCTGAGGGCCCCGCCTCTACTGTCTGCTGAGGGCCCCGCCTGTACTGTCTGCTGAGGGCACCGCCTGTACTGTCTGCTGAGGGCCCCGCCTGTACTGTCTGCTGAGAGGGCTGGGCGGCGAAGTAACAGCTCTGGATGGCTGCCTTAGTGGGCTCTAAATAATCATGGAGAGATGCTCGTTTGTCAAGGCTCCATCCTTCCTCCGCCTCTCTGATGTTACCAGCAGCGCCGGCCATCCATCACAGCTTGTCAGCAACCAATCACAGCTCTCTCAACTCATCCTTTCGCCATGTCTGGGAGTCGTGCCAAGTCTCGGCAGCGCCAGGATCAAGACGGTCGTCACCGGGGCTTCATTCTGCTGGTTGAAACTTCAATCAGGTGACACTGAGCACCACGCTGAGAGGATGATGTGTTCAGGGTTAGCACAGTATACCCAAATGTAGGTAATTTTTTATATATAAATCTCTCCCAGAGCAGGTGATCGAAGCATCAGATCTCTCCCAGAGCAACGCTGGAGCCCCCGTCCTCCCTGCAGCACCAGACATGTTCTCCATGGTTACCACTCAATGAACAGTAATATACAGAGTGTGTGTGTGTGACCTGGGTGAGTCTCCAGGAGAGATCAGGTGTCATGAGAGGAGACCTGGGGATATCCACCACTATGACACACCCCACATCACTGCCCTATGCTTTCAGTCCATCTAAGACTGATGTCCATGACTGTTCCACAGTCTCAGTCTGGCAGGGCCCTGTTTACCTCCCCCCCATCCTCCCCTCCTCTCTTCTCCCTCAGGAAGTAATGGTTCTGTAGACATGGTCACATAATGCAATCATATCATCGTCGTGGTGAACTGGGCAAATACAGCTACAAAACAGCACCAGAGCGTATTTCTATGGCAATGATGCAAAGTTGTAGCACCCGCTTGACTGAAGTGATTCAATTAGAGCCCCTGTGTTTATCGAGGTGAATTCATGCTTTCAGACCATCAGCTCTAAGAGAGATGTTGTTGTTGTGTTGTCTTTCATTGTGCACTGAGCTTCCTCAGAGAGACAGCAGTCTGGAACACATGTCAGACACAGCAGCTGGGATTGCTGTTTCCTTCAATTAATATTCATGCTCTTTAAAAATCCCAGGTGATCAATTTAACACACCTGATCAATTCAATTATTTAGTAGCGAGAGTGAGAGAAAGAGAGACGGAGTGGGAAAGAGAGAGAGGTGGAAAGTGAGAGAGAAAGAGAGAGTGAAGAGGAGAGTGAAGAGGAGAGTGAAGAGGAGAGTGAAGAGGAGAGTGAAGAGGAGAACATCAACTCCTCCCTGGCCTGTTGAAGAGTTAAAGAGTGAAGCAGAGCATCAAACAGGGGGGAAACTCAACAAACAGGGTCTCTCCTCCCATCATACGGACGGGAAGAGCTCAGCGGTTAGAGCACTGGACTGCAGGCCAAGAGATGGCAGGTTCTAATCCTTCTATACATGGCTTTGGATCAAAGCTAACACAGAAAGAACACATTTTTATCATCCCCAGATCAGAAGCAGGGGGCTTCCCAGCCACACCTTGAGGGGCAGGAGGCCTCCCATGCATACATCCTACATCCCAGGAGGAGGGGGGAGGAGGGGGGAGGAGGGGGGAACACACTGACTCCCACACTCCCTGTTCCACACCCCTCCTCACACACACCGCATATAGCCTTTGCATAGTAATATCCCCAACACAATAGGGTTCCCCTCATCAGAAAGCATGTATGCAGATGGAGGACCCCTGGTGATTCATTCACTACAGTTTACAGTCACACTTTGCTTTTCTCCCCGTAATGTTCTTTTTAACGTTAGTAGTCCCTGTGTGTATTTCAGAGAGGGACCCTACGCGTCCACACACAGGGCAGGCGCGCTACGCGTCCACACACAGGACAATACAGCACCTGATGCCACGCTACTCGACCAGATGGTAAGGGTCTGCCGCTTTGATGGCCAATCCTAATGCACAGCACTGATGGCCAATCATAACGCACTCTGCCCCAAAAGAGGCTGATCAGTAGACCCGTCCAGGAAGGTCTCATAGTTGGAGCAGAACATGACGGGATGGAGCAGAACATGACGGGATGGAGCAGAACATGACGGGATGGAGCAGAACAGGACGATAACTCTGAACGTGCAGAACAGGACGATAACTCACCCTCTTCTGGTCTTCCAGTCCGTGCAACACTGGCCTCCTCCTCTTGTGCTGAGGGCTGTTCTCTGCTCCCTCCATCCTCCCTCCCCTCCCCAGTGCTACACCGCTCCTTCTCTGGACGAACAAGATCCAACCTGATATCCGTTCGGAAGCAACAGAGATTCCTGTGTCATTCAAACCCCTGACATTCTCATTCAAGATCCATCCATCACTGTGCTCTCAGAGAAGCCAGCCAGGCATGTGGTCATCCATGGGTGTTGACTGTACTTTTTAGCCCACAGAGGCTGACCTGGACTGGGCATCAGAGAAGTTGAGGAGGCCCTAAGATCCAGACCTCCAGAGGTATGGCAACCCTGCCTTCAACCTGACAGCAAACACAGGATCCTCTGAGGAGATGTGATCAACATGACTCCTTGTTCCCAAAGAACCAAAGATTTTCCATTAGAGAATCCCAGAAGACATCTGGTCCCAGCGTGCAGTCTGAGCTAGTATGTGCTACTTAATGCTGTTCACAAACTCAGTCTCAAGGAACAGCTACATGCACATGTTCAGGGGAGGAAAAACACAGTAAAAACAATAGTCAGTTGCTGGACAAGCATAGAAAAAAAGTTTAATGACAAATTGTATTATTTCTGTTAAACCCATGTAGTGTAATGACGGGTTTAACAACGTAAAACCATGTGAAATAATCCGGGCAATACATTTCCCAAATTGTGAGTAGGTGATGTAAATAGAATGCAGGGTATAATCGTAATACCACGAAGTGTTGTAAGTGTTATGGTAAATTAGTAAGGTTCTTAAAATTTCAGTAATCCTTGCCAAAAAAATCGGAGCATTCCGTTCATGCAGGAGGCTAGAGAGTTCCCGTTTAAGACGGAAAACAGGGCAGGTGCATCACAACCCTGCCTGTGATTTTACGCGGGTCTGCAACTCTTAAAAAGGCAGACAACACAAGCTTATACATTCCTCCCCTTTTAGTTGAAAAACAAGCGCTCGATAATATAAGATATAAACATAGAAGTGCTCACCCAGTCCATGAACAGCAGCAGATCTCACGTCAAGGACAAGACCCTCCCTCGCCTCGTGCGCCAGCCGCTGCCTTCTCTACTGTGCATCAGCTTCGCGAGATCCACTCCTCAATCGATAACATTACGTCAGCTACACCGTGCGCCTGGTGTGTCTCCACTCCCCCTCCCCCCCCACCTCCCCACCCCCCATCTTCTAGACTGTCCGTTTCCATGGAGACTTGCCAGAAACATAGATTTTGGTGCCATCTAGCGACAACATGGTGACATTGATTTTACTACTACTGCTCGCCTATGTCAGAGCCCACACTTTTTAGGCTACTTAAAGCTTGAGTGAAAAAGTGTAGTCAGAACTTCTACCGTTAAACATGAGTAGGTATCTGTACTTCTACTTGAGTGAAGCATGTGTGTACTATTGCCATCTCTGCTTTACCGTGACGGAGAAAAGGAGAAGGGAAATGTAATTAAATGGAAAGTACGAAACAAGTACTAATGTTGACAAATAGCCTACGTAAAGCATCACATATACTTGAATTTATCTTGAATTTTTTTTGTCAACCTTTCAAAAACATTTTTTCGAAACATTTTTTTGAAGATATTTTTTTAACCTTTCAAAACTAGGGACTCATTAACCCTAACCCCTGGAACTCTCTTGCCCTAACACCTAACCGAAAGTATAAACTTAGAATAGATACACACTTAACATTCACATGATGACACAGGTATCTTGAATACCTGTGTCATTCATACCTTGAATGAAACACATTGTCAAACTGTACAAATACATCACAATATATAGAATTAGCATGTAATATCATATTAAATTTTTTGAAGATATTTTTTTAACCTTTCAAAACTAGGGACTCATTAACCCTAACCCCTGGAACTCTCTTGCCCTAACACCTAACCGAAAGTATTAACTTAGAATAGATACACACTTAACATTCACATGATGACACAGGTATCACTCGCCAGTCATGAGTTTAATCACTACCCCAGCTTCCCCCCTCATCCCTCCTCCTTCTCCTCTCCTCCATACACTTCTTCAGCTCTGCAGCCCCCTCTCTACAGAGGGCGTATCCCGCTGAAATGAAACACACTTTCCTTGAATGAAACACATTGTCAAACTGTACAAATACATCACAATATATAGAATTAGCATGTAATATCATATTAATTTTTTTGAAGATATTTTTTTAACCTTTCAAAACTAGGGACTCATTAACCCTAACCCCTGGTACTCTCTTGCCCTAACACCTAACCGAAAGTATAAACTTAGAATAGATACACACTTAACATTCACATGATGACACAGGTATCACTCGCCAGTCATGAGTTTAATCACTACCCCAGCTTCCCCCCTCATCCCTCCTCCTTCTCCTCTCCTCCATACACTTCTTCAGCTCTGCAGCCCCCTCTCTACAGAGGGCGTATCCCGCTGAAATGAAACACACTTTCCTTGAATGAAACACATTGTCAAACTGTACAAATACATCACAATATATAGAATTAGCATGTAATATCATATTAATTTTTTTGAAGATATTTTTTTAACCTTTCAAAACTAGGGACTCATTAACCCTAACCCCTGGTACTCTCTTGCCCTAACACCTAACCGAAAGTATAAACTTAGAATAGATACACACTTAACATTCACATGATGACACAGGTATCACTCGCCAGTCATGAGTTTAATCACTACCCCAGCTTCCCCCCTCATCCCTCCTCCTTCTCCTCTCCTCCATACACTTCTTCAGCTCTGCAGCCCCCTCTCTACAGAGGGCGTATCCCGCTGAAATGAAACACACTTTCCTTGAATGAAACACATTGTCAAACTGTACAAATACATCACAATATATAGAATTAGCATGTAATATCATATTAATTTTTTTGAAGATATTTTTTTAACCTTTCAAAACTAGGGACTCATTAACCCTAACCCCTGGTACTCTCTTGCCCTAACACCTAACCGAAAGTATAAACTTAGAATAGATACACACTTAACATTCACATGATGACACAGGTATCACTCGCCAGTCATGAGTTTAATCTCTACCCCAGCTTCCCCCCTCATCCCTCCTCCTTCTCCTCTCCTCCATACACTTCTTCAGCTCTGCAGCCCCCTCTCTACAGAGGGCGTATCCCGCTGAAAACACTTGTGCAGTAGGCTATATTGCTTTTGAAGACATTTGCGAACATGTATTTCAATACAGCTTTGTTCTTATCTTTGCTGATATCGACTGTTTTGAACAGAATGAGAACATGAAACACACAGTGTCCCTCAGTCTGACTCTGGACACAAACAAATGGTTTCATCTGTCGTTAACAACACAGTATAATTCCAGGCCCTTGAGTGGTCCGTACCATGATGCCTGAGAAGAGTGGGTTTACTGGATCATCTGTAGACATGTCTCATTTCCATTTGATAGTCTTTGTGATTTCCTTCCTTCACAAGTATCACTCCCTCCAGGAAACATACAACTCCGGTTCTTGATGGATTTATACCTTTCCTTGAATGAAACACATTGTCAAACTGTACAAATACATCACAATATATAGAATTAGCATGTAATATCATATTAATTTACAAACATAAACTGTACCATAAATACAAGCAACAAACATACGTAACAACAAAACATACACGTCACAACAGACATACCTTGCTAGCTGCACACACGAAGAGGGAATGAGTCCACTTGATTTTGAATACATATTTTATATTTTATGTATATATGTGTACTTTTACTTAAACGGGGTAGTTCCCCGTCATTCTGAAACCCGTGAATTGACGAATAGTTCAGGCATAGCACTCTGGCAGAGGGTCATCTCATTCATCAACTCCACCTTAGGGTGTGTCTAGCCCACAGGGCCCTGTCAGATAACACAGAGCCCTATACTCACCCCGGTGTGTGCTATGGGTCTCTGCTGTCGGAGGTCCATGTCTATGGTTATTAATAACTGGTCAAATCCATACATGAGTGTCTTGACTGAACTGACAACAATAATACCACATTCAAACATGACAGCAAAACGAAGGAAAACACAATAAAAAGATTACATCAAATAAGACAGATACCTCTATAAAAAAAGAGAATGTTTTTGATTTGCTGAACTGAGTTATTGAGTCATTACTCCTGATCAGCTTTGAGTGTTAATTACACTAAAGGCCTCCCAGAGTTTCACCCCGGTGTGGGCTCTCGGGTGGGGGAAGTGCAAGATCAGACCAGAGCTCGACCAGACTAGGCGTGGAGTTCATGGGGGTTGGGCTGCTTGCATGCATAGTGGTACTAGGCGGGACAAGTGGATAGCTTATTACTTACTAACAGCGGCAGTATCAACAGCAGAATGTTCACTCGTCTTTTATATTTAGTTATCTAACTAATCTATGGAAAAGCTTGTCAGTTGACAGTGTACTGACTGACATACTGGACATATTCTCATTTTACGTAAGCGATGTTTTACTTGTTGCCACTTTTTTAGAGAGTGAGACGCAAAGACGACTTTGAGCGGGTCACAACTTAACAGACCTGAAATACTTCTGGGTAAGTCTTCCATGAATGAATTGAGTGTGTGGTATGTTAATCTAGCTTCCAGTTCATACTGTAACTTGCATGCAATTTATTGATGTCTGACTAGAATGTTCGTATGTGTTTAGTTAGCTAGCTAGTTAGCTGACTTGCTCCCCGCGCACACTTGGGTATGGAATCAGTGAACTACGACTGAAGTCTCTATATGGGCTAGGTATATAGGCTTCAGATGGCTAGCTGTATCCCATAACCCTACCTTAAACATGATCCAGCAGTGTGTATCTAACACTAAAAAGGTTTATCTTGTGAATATTGAGTAACAACGTTACTATTACGTAATTAGCTAGCCACGCTTGAACCCGCGCGCTATCAAATGGCCAGTTAGCTTGCTAGTAGTCGTATCTCATCTGTCAGCCTTCTATTGTGGACAAACTAAGTTGTAGCTATAGCTGCTTTTCCTGTTTCCGACGTGTTTTAGACACTTACGGTAAGGTGAATTTAACCAGCTGGTCGTGTCATGCATGTATGTTAACAACGTTGATTGTTGGGGTTGCCTCAGTGTAATGTTTCAGTCCGCCGCGCCAACATTTCAAAAAATGTATTTACCTGCGCGGGACAGCGCGAGCTTCCCATGCGGCGCTTCCTGCTGCTTCTGATTGGTCGACAGGCTCTTGAGCACTCGGCCATTCGATAGAATCTATGTCAGTTACCGCCAAGCGTCAGGACCTGTTTTGATTAGATTTGTGTTCAATATTGATTACATTAAGAGGAAAAAGGAAGATAACTCTTTAATTTGTATGTGTTTGTCAGAATGCTGTCACCCAGTAAATATAATGCAGTTAAGAAAAGGTAATTTTACAAAGCGAATTATTTTGCGAACGTATTTTTAAGAAGGAACTTGGCTAGCAATGTACAGTAGCAGTGTAATATAATAATAATAATTTCACTAGGCGCATTCTTCACTTTGATCAGTAATGTTGCTAGCTAGCATAAACCAACCCTTTCTTTTGGATTGGTCTACAGGTGGAAAATGTCAAGCGCTTTGCTTGAGTGCCAAAATCTGAGCCATGGAGATCAACTTGTATCTGACTCCAAGGTTAGTGTCTAGTTAGCTGGCAAATCCTAAATTAAGTCTAAATATTTCTAGTAGACGCTCATGTTATATTTTACAATTAGGCCCTACACTACACAGCATGGAGTACATTTTGATCATCCCATTGTCAATAAATAAAATGTTCTGTACATGATGTTCAACAGAGTAAAGTATTTATAGAACCTCACGCACTGACGAAAACACCAAGGAAAATATCTACAGAATACCAAGGAAACATGGGTTCCCTTACCACTCCCACTAAAGGAAGAGAAGCAGGACTTTGTGAGCCCTGGACTCCAACATCAAACTTGAAAATGCTAATCAGTGCAGCCAGCCCTGAGATCAGAAACAGGGAGAAGGAGCTGTGTGTGGACAACCCCAAAGGAGAAGAAACCATGGAATTAGCAAAGGTAAACAATTAGTTTCACATGGGCAAAATAATTTGACTTGAGTGGTTCAAGATGTCATATGTGTCAGTTGATTTTAATCATCTTTGTTTTTGTGTCAGGATGCAGAACTAGGGGAGGAAGTAGAGAAGCAGATTAGCAGGAAAGAGAAGAGTTTGGGTTTGCTCTGTCACAAGTTTCTTGCTCGTTACCCTGATTACCCCAACCCTGCCCTCAACAATGACATTTGTCTGGATGATGTGGCCACAGAACTGAGTGAGTCTTATATGTCTTTGCTTATTACTCCTAAATTTACAACTCTTAACTTTACCACTTCCTCCAATTGACAAAACACCTACAATGCCTTTCTCTGACTTACTGAGTAAATGTGTGGTTTGGGCCAGGCGTGGAGCGCAGGAGGATCTATGACATCATGAATGTTCTGGAGAGCCTTCACATGGTCAGCCGGCTGGCCAAGAACCGTTACACGTGGCGTGGGCGCGCCGACCTGCCTCAGACACTGGCCAGGCTAAGGCTGGTGGGAGAGAAGCACAGGTACGGCCAGCAGATGCAGCACATCCGCCAGCACTGCCACGACAAGGAGTTTGACTTAGAGGGCGAGGAGAAGGAGAATGAGGAGGTGGCAGACCTGGAGGAAGGAGAACAGGGACCGAAAGAAATGTTCTTTGTGGAGCTTCCTGGAGTTGAGTTCAGAGCAGGTGAGACATTTGAAGCCCTGCTCTACTTGTCATACATTCATATGAAGTAAGGATGACCAGTTGTGATGACTTTTTTGTGGTTTGCGTCACCCCCCCCCCCCCCACCCCCCCTTCATGTCTAGCCTCAGTGAACAGCCGAAAGGACAAGTCTCTGAGGGTGATGAGCCAGAAGTTTGTCATGCTGTTCTTGGTGTCCCAGCCTCGGGTTGTCAGCCTGGAGGTGGCCGGAAGGATCCTGATCGGGGAGGACCAGGTCGCAGACCAAGACAAGAGCAAGTTCAAGAGTGAGTATGTTGTTCAGAAGAACCTTCGAATACGGAACCTCAGAATGCTGGACTGTACTGCAGGGTGTGAAGTTCCATGTGACACAGGTGTCATGGCTTTGCTTATCTGGATCTCTTCCTCCTCACTGGCCCCTCTGGGGTTCCATCCAGGGTCACACAGGCAACTAGCACCTGGCATAAACACTCCTTTAGCCAGCCACTCCCACTAAAAGCTAGCCATCACATGGCAAGGGTCGTGGTATTTATACTGAGGAGAGACTTCAATCCAATTCACCTTGGTTGCACATGTTCACAGGATATTTAGTGTGGCTAGGTTTGTGTGCATATTTTTTGTCAAAGAAATGGACTGCTGTGATTCTAACATTTGTGTGTTTACAGCAAAGGTGCGCAGGCTGTATGACATAGCCAACGTGCTGCGGAGCCTGAAGTTGATAGAGAAGGTTCATGTGACGGAGGAGAGGGGGAAGAAGACGGCATACAAGTGGACCGGCCCTGAAGACTTCCCTAGCGTTGAGGGTGTGTACTGACCCGACCCAAAACACTGCCAAAAAAAATCTCTGTGAATGTTCTATAATATGTTTCATCAGTTAAAGTTGTGAAATTTCTCTCCCTGCTAATTAATGGTACTATCGTGTTCTGTTGTGTTTCAGATGTCGAAAACCTCACTTCATCAAACGCCTCAACAACAAAGCGGATCCTGGAGTCTTGTGCGTCAGTGGATAACTGCACCAAAAATCTGTTCTCCTCTCCCGGGGCCAAGCGCACCTTCACCAGACACCCCTCCCTCATCAAACTGGCCAAGAGCATCCAGGATGACCGGCGAAAGATCAACTCTGCCCCAACAAGTCCAGTCAGAGGCCCCCTGGGTCAGTCCTGGAGGTGTACAACTGTGAGCTGGTGGTGTCTGGAGGATGTAGCTGAAAACTAAAACCTGCTTCTGATTTTCAGATGGTTCCTCAGGAGGCGGGTTCTTTCCCAGCAAAATGGCTCAGCTAGCCGCCATCTGCAAGATTCAGCTTGACCAGCAGTCTATGTATGTCATGCTGAACTGCTTTTTTAACCTGTCCATCTGTCTTTATGTGCTTGTTTGTCTTTTTGGCCAACTTCCTGGTCCTTGTCCTTGAGATCCAACACTGAGGTGGAGAGGCTGGGGGTAAAGCTTAGTGGTTAGAGCATTTGACTGCAGATCAGGAGATCACAGGTCAAAAAAAAGAAAAATAAATGTTTTACTTGGTGGTACTGGTGCTCAGTGAAGAGCACCCACGAAAAATAAAGGAGCACCACAACAACACAAAATGATGTTATAGATTCATGTAGCTTTAGTTAGCTCCCCTATATTATATATATTTTGACACAATTTCAGGAGAAAAATGGTCGCAATTTCAAGCCCTGCCCCTGTACATCACTTTGAATGAAAGCTTCTGCTGAACACACTATGTCTCTTTTCAGGGAGGGACAGCACACCTCTAAGCCTACCGTCTCCAAGGCGACAGCACCCCCCCCAAAGCCGGGGAAGTGTTCGTCGGCCCCTGCAGCCCCCAAGACCCCAGCGTTGATCCCTGCCGAGCCCCCCTCTGCCCCTCTCCCCCCGAGGGTGCAGTATCCCTCCCAGGCTGCGGGGTCGCTGTCTTACCAGTGCTCGCCCCTCATCCCCGTCCTGCTGCCCCAGCACGGGGGGCCAGCCTCCTATGCCCTGTACATGCACCCCTCCTCCCTCCGGCCACACCCCCTGGCTCGGCCACAGCCCACCAGCCTGGCAGTGCGCTCCATGACGTTCGAGGACAGGCTGGGACGCAGCCCGGGGAAGGCCCCGCCCGCCCACCAGTCGCCAGCCGTGTCCCCCCAGCCCTCCAGGGGTCATGACCCCAGCAGCCCTGCGGCGCTGAAGCGGGCGTGTGCAGACAGAGATAAGGCCTGCAGCCCCTGCAAGGCCAGGAGGGTCGACCCCAGCTGCAGGGTGAGACCTCCACCCAGTGATATCAAAGAACATCATAATATTATATCATAATGTCAGCGTTATCTTGTCCTGATATTGTTTTTTTATCACAGAGGCCAGTAACCAACCTGAACTTAACCTGAGACTGAAGAACTCTACAGGATCTTTAACTCTTCCTCTCTTTTTGCTTCTTTCTCCTCTGTTCTTCCCCGTCATCCTCTCCTCTGCTGGTGCAGGATGCGTCTCCTAAGCTGTGTGAGATCCTACAGGCTCGTCTGAAGGCTCGACGTGGCGGTCTCCTACCCAGTCGGCCCTCACCCCGTGCCCTCCACCTCGACCCTGAATTCCTCAACACCCCTGGCAGCGCTGCAGCCAATCAGGCGCTGGTGCAGAGTGTGGAAACCTTCCTGGAGAAGGAGGAGAAGGTTGCGACATCTGACAGCGAGGCGGGCCTCACTCCTGTCAGAGCTGTTCCCCTGACAACCGGAAATATACACCCAGAGGTAGACTAACACACACACACAGGGAGACAAACCCACACCCTAACCAGAATGTTGATCCACCAACATGGTGTGTGTGAGGGCGTGTGTTGATGGTGGTGTGTGTGTGTCCAGACTCTGGTCCCTACAGGCTACCTGATCCCCCTCAGCCAGCAGGCTGTCCTCAGCCCCAGAGAAGCAGGCTGTCCCAGCAGCACAGAGGGTAGCAGGACCTCCACCCCCACCTACAGCATCTACCACACCCCCACCGCAGGTACCCACACACACCTACAGCATCTACCAAACCCCCATTGTACTTTCTATATTTACTATTTGTTTGTCTGCTGAATGAATGAGACAGTAATGGTTTCAGTTTGACTAAACATTGTTCTTTCTCCACACCAGGCTCCCAGCCTCCTCCCATGCAGGAGTTCACCCCCACAGGCCTGCCCCCCTCCAGGGCCCCCCCAGCCTCCCCCTTCCACCCCCAGGGCCACCACACTCCCAGCCCCGCAATCCTCAACTTCACCTTGCAGAACCTGGGTCTCATCCCCGGACCCCCCCAGGTACTCACCCCCGAGCGGGGTCCCTCCCTGTCCAGCCCCCGGCCCCCCCACCTGGGCCCCTCCCTGCCTAGCCCCCTGCCCCCCCATCTGAGCCTCCCCCAGAGAGGCATGGTATTTGTGAGACCCATGTCCCCCCTGCCAGTCCAGCATGCCATGCCAGGCCAGCCCCTCACCTTCATCAGCCTCCAGCAAGTAAGACTGCTGTTTGCTTCTTTGTTTTAGTGTAGTCTTTGAGTGATAATGGAGTAATCATCTGTTCTGCTGTATGAATATCATGTGGATGTAGAAGGCCGGCTTAAACAGTGGTACATGCTGACTCAAAACAAACACACCCACACAAGCACTTTCTGGGTGTGCAAGACGTCAGCCCGTAGTGGGTGACATCATCCAGGGCTGAGGCTGCAGCTGGCCATGTTGACAGGAAACACTGTTGTTAACGTGTTGTTAACGTGTTGTTAACGTTCCCTCCTCCCCCTCAGCCCCTGCTGACCACGCCCAAAGGGAGGAGCCTCCCTCAGCACAGCTTCTTCCACACCCCCGTCTCCCTCTCCCCGCTGGCCACCGTGGTAACCACCGCTAAAACCGTTTACGTTCCCCAGAGGAGGCTGGAGGTGGAGGACAGCTAGGCGAGATGCTACTGACCTGTTTACAAACGCTCCAGCTCCACCGGGTGGGAACCATCTGACTATATCACAAGGGTACTGTATACGTTAAGACTGTCTAGTTTTAATATCCTGGAGTCTCTAAGGCCTCCATATCTGTATGTGAACATGTTATGGAAATTTTGGAGCTGTTTGACTCTGCTAGCTCCAAATATTGCCCCGATACAGCAGACTAACTGCTAACCTTGGAGGTCTGGAACACAATAGACTGGAGCTTACTGTTTAAATACGACAACTTGACTTTTGATACTGGTAAAGGGTGTGTAATGCCAGTGGGTGATAGGATCTGGTGGTGGACTGTGGTTCAAAGGAGTGGATACATGTCTGATATTAATTCAAATGAAATCAATCACAAACTGCCAAAATGTTTCATGCTCTGCAAAATGGAAACAGATTCCAAGAGTTGGGTTATGGTTGAGTTTGGTTGAGTTGCCATAGAAAATAATTGCCATTTCTCCTCAATCTACAGTATTTACCTCCAAGACTTGATGACTGAGTAAGAAATGTTTGATTGGAATGTTTTATAGATTAATATTTTCATGTGCATTTCATGTCAGTAAAACCTAGAAACTTTAAATTTTTGCACATTGTACATGTTAACTGTTACCCTTAAAAAATGTTGGAATTGTTTTTTAATGCTGATGTGAATGTACGGAAGGCTTCTTGGGCTAATCAGGAAATGTTGATTGGACATTTTAATTTATAGGAACTGTACTTTGAGCATTACATTTTTTTGAGATGTCATTGTGAATGTGAAATAGTAAATAAACTATTAATATTGTTTACATGTCTATGGTTTTACAACAGTTTTACCTGCTATAACACAGTATGAACCACAATGGCACTCTGTACAATCCTAAGCAAGGAGTGAGAAAGACTGAAGGGGCCTTACAAGCTAAAATATCTGATTGTTTGACTTGACCATTAAAATTATCTAGGTGTGATGGTACACCTACCTTTTCTTTTAACTCACCTGCAGTGAGTACTCATGTTCTCCCATCCTGTCACACCTGCAGTGAGTACTCCTGTTCTCCCATCCTGTCACACCTGCAGTGAGTACTCCTGTTCTCCCATCCTGTCACACCTGCAGTGAGTACTCCTGTTCTCAGATCCTGTCACACCTGCAGTGAGTACTCCTGTTCTCAGATCCTGTCACACCAGCAGTGAGTACTCCTGTTCTCCCATCCTGTCACACCTGCAGTGAGTACTCCTGTTCTCAGATCCTGTCACACCTGCAGTGAGTACTCCTGTTCTCCCATCCTGTCACACCTGCAGTGAGTACTCCTGTTCTCCCATCCTGTCACACCAGCAGTGAGTACTCCTGTTCTCAGATCCTGTCACACCTGCAGTGAGTACTCCTGTTCTCAGATCCTGTCACCTGCAGTGAGTTCTCCTGTTCTCCCATCCTGTCACACCTAGTTGAAAACGGCTCTGTGAAGTCGGACATTCCAGCTTCTCGTGGTTTGCTGCGTTGATGTCAGTCATGGCCGATCAAGCGCTGTTTGCTTACTTTGCTTTATTTATAATTTAACTTAGTCTTTCCGGAAGTGAAGAGGCTGACTAAAACCCTTTCTTCAACACATTTTTAATTCAATTAAACTTTTTTGAGCGTTGGCGAAACTGAAGGTGTCCGAATATTACAAAATACGCGTCAAAGTTGTTGTGTGTGAGTCTGGCCAATCATGAAATAGCTGTGTCGTCACTTGAACCCGTGCTGTTGCTCTTGAGAAAATGCGCTCAGCTACACAGCCGGCAGTTCTCGAATCGATCTCACGGGACTTTGATGGCGACGTCACAGTGACATGTCCTCGGCGCCGTCTCAAGTCGGACAAAAAGTCTACCCAGAATTCACTGTTTCAAGTCAGCCGCCTGCAGGCGGCTGCGGCGCCGCATGAAGTCGGGTCATGTCGAACGCACCTATTAACTCTATGCGATGACCATAGATATAAATAAAGGCCTTTACTACGGTGGCCCTGAAGTGCAAATGACACCCCCTAATATGAGTACATCCCCCAAATGAAAATACTCCCCCCCAATACGAGTCAACTCCCCCCAAATCGGTGACTTGTTCACCTCCGCCCAATACAAAAACGCGCTCCCCCAAATGGAAAACGACATTACATTATCTCAAAAACACATTACATTAACTCTGAACGGAAAGGGTAGGTACTACACTTTAGCGCTGATTGGATGCAGTAGGCTAACTAACAAGAAATAAGAAATTGATCGACAGAAGTACAAAATGCAATAGCCTGACAGAGTCACGTGCACCAGTCCTGCTCTCACCCCCCCCCCCCCCCCCCCCCCCCTGTTGGTCATGGGCCCCAGGGAGGGAGTATAATGGCTCATCCCCCCCCCCCCCCCCCCCCCCCCCCCCCCCTGTTGGTCATGGACCCAGGGAGGGAGTATAATGGGTTCCCCCCATCGTGTCTCAAGACCAGGTCCTTTTCACCCCAACCACATTCCATTTGCAACTCTTCCACCTTTAAAAATGCAAACACATCCATCTGCTCCATATCCTAAAGAACCCCCCCCCCCCTCGAGTGTATCATTTACATGTGTGGGAACGGAGAGGTGAGTGGGCAGAAGGGTTGCGGTTTTCAACACAGTTTATTGTCAGACGTTCATCTTTAGCCATTGTGTCCCTCAATGGTGCTAGGGTCCCGTGGAGACTCAGACAAAGAAGAGAGGGGGCCTTATCCCAGAGAGAGAGAGAGAGATCCTTCTCCCAGAGAGAGAGAGAGAGATCCAAGAGAGAGAGAGATCCTTTTCGCAGAGAGAGAGATCCTTATCGCAGAGAGAGAGAGAGAGATCCTTATCACAAGAGAGAGAGGGGTAAAAGTATGGAGTTAGATTAGTTTCATAATTCAAACAAACAAACGCAACACGATTCAAACAAACGCAACACGATTCAAACAAACTTAACACGATCCAAACAAACGTAACACGATTCAAACAAACGCAACACGATTCAAACAAACAAATGTAACACGATTCAAACAAATGTAACACGATTCACAAATGTATTTCATGATTCACAAATGTAACGCGATTCACAAATAAATGACCCTATTACATTCGTTTGCAACCTGACAAACACAAGTTACAAATCCCTGCATTCGTTGGTGTGAATCCTTGCATTCGTTCGTGTGGATTTTTGGAACTTTCCTGACGCGCTTTGATCCACAAATGCATTTTTTCTAAAAGATATCCTCAGCAGCCTATCAGATCGTCTCTTCCAATTTTAGCCAATCACATTAACGTGTCTATGTGGACTTCAACAACCTGCCATAATGACGGACATCGTCTCCTTCAGATCACGAGCAATGTCGTCTGGTAGCATGTAGATGAAATATTGCTTGTTAATCTTATTAAACCGATGATCACACCTGATTAAATATTGTTGAGAATGGCAGGATTCATGTTTAGTCATTTTCCGTGTTTCCTAGGCTAACGCAGAGCCCGTCTACCCAATTAGACATTCTCCGGTGATTGGCTAAAATTGAAGACATCTGATAGGCTGCAGAGGATATCTTTTAGAAAAAATGCATTTGTGGATCAAAGCGCGTCAGGAAAGTTCCAAAAATCCACACGAACGAATGCAAGGATTCACACCAACGAATGCAGGGATTTGTAACTTGTGTTTGTCAGGTTGCAAACGAATGTAATAGGGTCATTTATTTGTGAATCGCGTTACATTTGTGAATCAAGAAATACATTTGTGAATCGTGTTACGTTTGTTTGAATCGTGTTATGTCTGTATGAATCGTGTTACGTTTGTTTGGATCGTGTTAAGTTTGTTTGAATCGTGTTGCGTTTGTTTGAATCGTGTTGCGTTTGTTTGTTTGAATTATGAAACTAATCTAACTCCATATAAAAGGACACCCAGGGACAACGACGTGTGTTGGGAGGAAGGAATTTAGTCAATCGAAGGAGGAGACTGTTGGAGGCTGTTGGAGGCTGTTGGAGGCTGTTGGAGGCTGTTGGAGGCTGTTGGAGGCTGTAAGATGTCTTGTAGGCTGTGCTTGTTGTGTCTGGGGATTTGAACCTCTACAAGTGTGGCACCTGCGCAGCATTGAAGATACTGATCTTTAGTTTTCACTGTTAGTAGGTAGTACTGCAGCTGCCCTTAGATCTTTAGAAAAAAAGGATTCCTGGCCAATGCGCTGCGTGTCTACAGTGTATTCTTGTATTCATATATTAATATGATGGTTGAAACAGTATTTTGGAAAAAAGTTTTGAAAGGTTGAAAAAAAAAAAATTAAAAAGCTTTTGCTAACACCATCATTTTGTTTTGTTGCAAACATATATATATATATATATAAACTTTATTTCGAACACTTACTAAGTTCATAGATTACAAAACAACATACAAACATAGTAGTAGTAATGGCTGATTTTTACTTATGACGTCAGAGCCCACACCATACTTTAACTTGAGTGAAATAGTCAGTACTTCAACTTTTACCAGAGTTTTTTAAACATGAGTATCTGTACTATACTTGAGTGAAGGATGTGTACTTTTGCCATCTCTGCTGCCTGGTTATACAGTTTTACTAAATAGATTTGAAAGGTTGAAAAACTATTTTTGAAAAAAGTAAAACAGAGACTCGTTACATTAGTTTAATCTGCATTTGGTGGCATGATCAATATAATTTCTTGGCATTGTGTGCCTTTCTTCATTTCCTGGAGCCCAACAAACGTAAGCTTGTCACGAAGTTACCATGGAACAAAGTAGAAGGCGACAAGAACAATATATTTATTACATTTGTTTACTTAGGTCGGCTTTATGTAGGAGCCCACAATTATTTACTTTAACTTGAATGAAAAAGTGTAGTCACTGCTTCTACTTTTACCAGTCTTTTTAAACATGAGTAAACTATCTGTACTTCTACTTGGGTGAATGATGTGTGTACTTTTGCCATCTCTGGTGGGTGCACTTACACAGGACGTACTGTCGTGCAGTAACGGTCACAGGTACATGATGTCCCTCACGCGTCCTTGCTGGGGCTCAGACTCACGCAAACATCTCATAAAACATCACTTCAGCCAACGAAGCCACGAGAAGCAGCAGATAAGTATAGCAGGTCGGATGAGGGGAAATCCGCTGTTGGCCTCGATAATGCGCGCTATGAACTGTTCGTATATTAGACAGAACTAACCAGTGGCCAAAGTTAACGCCTCATATTTCAATTATTCTGAGATCGTTACAATTAAAACATTTAACAGTGCATTCTTTCTTACAAACGTTAAATAAGCTTGTACAGGATTCAATATAAGGTTAGAACAAAGCGGATAGTCGTTTTTTGGGAGTCGCCTTGTTTTACATTTAAATGTAGTCATTCGGCAGACGATCTTATCCAGAGCGACTTACAGTACTGCAGGGACATTCCCCCCGAGGCACGTAGGGTGAAGTGCCTTGCCCAAGGACACAACATCATGTGGCATGGCATCGATCTGGCAACTTTCTGATTACTAGCCCGACTCCCTCACCGCTCAGCCATCTAACTCCAGCACCTGGTTCAGCACCACCTGTTTCAGCAACAGTGTTCGTGTTTATCAGACCAACCCCTCATATGGAGTCAAATTAGGGTCAATAATAATTAGCAGGAGCAGAAAACGATTAGCAGGAGCAGAACAAGATTAGCAGGAGCAGAAAACGTTCATCAGGAGCAGAACAAGATTTGAAGGAGCAGAACACGATTTGCAGGAACAGAAAACGATTTGCAGGAGCAGAAAAAGATAAGCATCCGTTAAAAAAGTGTTTGGCAAAAATAATTCACAAAACACTTTTTTTACGGATGCAAATCTATTTCTGCTCCTGCAAATCGTTTTCTGCTCCTGCTAATCGTTTTCTGCTCCTGCTAATTATTATTGACCATAATCTGACTCCATACTCATATTAATAACTTTACATATAGAACTACAGTAGCGAAATCATGTTTTATCCACAAACTGGTTGCTTCCCCACAAAGCTCTGGGCAGTTATCACAGTGGGATGCATGGCAAAAATAATGACATTCACTCAGGATATACTAGTAATAGCCCACATTCTAAAGTATTTAGCCCAAATAAACCCAAACTAGTAAAAAAAAAGGGAGGATGTGTGTTTGTAAGAGAGAGAGAGGGTCTGGGGGTGGTCTAGACATTCCCGTCTATCTCGCATACGCTCACGCACGTACGCTCAGCCTCCGCTTTTCATTCGAGGAAAAAAACATTAAGCGAAGCCTCTGACGCGAATTTTCAGCGTCTTTAAATTTCATTTATCGCTTATTTTTTTCCCTTCTTTTCGTTTAGATAGATATATTTTGTTTACAAATATAATTAGCGCGTATTGTTTTTTTAACCGGACAACTCGTGGATCTGAGGATCAAAATAGCAGAATCTGGGACAAAGCCTGAGAGAGAAAGGTGGATTTCGGATCTAATCTTTGTGAATCATGGCTTAGAAGCTCTCCTTCGTGAATCATGGAAATGCTACGTTAGTTAGTAAGGTAAATATGGGAACTAATGTTATTCTGGTACCCATTTGAAACAGAGTATTGTTTTAATGTTTATTCAGGAAAAATATGTGGTGCACCGAAAGGTAGGCTAATTCATGCACCGAATATTATATTGACGACAGCAGCTACCCTAGAATGTATTTGATCCCAAACTCGGACAGTAGGAGCTTTATTAGAGGAGAAAGGACACGCGCGGACAGAACCCCCTCGCACTGTGGTCCTGTCTCACTGTTTACATGCTATTTATCTAGCAGACGCTTTTATCACAGACACACAAGTACATCAGAGAATACAGGATCAGTTCTAACAGGATTTCAGAGGTTAGTGCCAATGAACGGTTTGTATTTTAACCAGACACAGTGCAACGACATCACATCCACTATAATATTAGCCTACATCATTTTGATAAGACAAGTGCAGCAATAACTATAACATCTAAAGTGCAACATCGTTAGCGGTGCACAGTGTAAGGTAATACATACATGTTTAATGTATCAATTTAACATACAGCTTCTACTGAAGTCTTGATGACTTAAACTGCTCTAGATATGCGACAGACTGGCTTTTAGACAAACTAATCTGCTTTAGTAACAATCAACCTGAATCAAACGACAAACCCATTCAGTCAATAAAAACAATCTACTTGTATGACAGAGTGTTCGAGATGATCTCCATACATTTAATCCAAATTATGTTTTTTTACGTCATGTAGCATCATACAATTAATTTCTCTTTTCTATCTCCTTCTTACTTAGTAGTATAATGACTACATTTATGACGTCTATCCGCTGTTTATTGAGTGGAAAAAAAACATAGAATATATTCAAAATTAGGATAATATTGTGTACTACTTACTCCAGGCAGGAGCTGTCTAGACCAGAGTCTCTAAATGAAGAGCACCAGACATGCAGTGTTCCTGGAAGGCAGTGATCGTTCTGGCCTTGGCCTCCATCGCCATCCAGTACACCGCCATCCGCACCCTCACCTCCAGGCCCTTCCAGCTGTGCCCAGCGCCCAGCTCCCAGAGCTGTGGGCCGAAGGGGGGCTTGGACACGGAGCCCTCCTTCGAACGAGGAGCTGGGAGTCTCTGCGAGGACCCCCCCTCCCCCCATAGCGCCTCCCGGAGGACTCACATACTGGTCCTGGCCACCACGCGGAGTGGCTCCTCCTTCGTGGGCCAGCTACTCAACCAGCACCAGGACGTGTTCTACCTGTTCGAGCCGCTCTACCACGTCCAGACGGCCCTCGTCCCACGCCTCTCCCACGGCCGCTACGCTGCAGAGCGCCGCGTCATGCTGGGCGCCAGCCGTGACCTCCTGCAGAGCCTGTACGGCTGCGACCTAGCCTTCCTGGAGAGTTACATCCAGCCCTTGCCGGTCAACCACACCACGGACCGGCTGTTCCGGCGCGGTGCGAGCCGAGCGCTGTGCTCGCCTCCCGTCTGCCACGCCTTCCAGCAGAGCACCGCCTACGTGGAGGAGGGCGACTGCATGAAGAGATGTTCCACCCTCAACATCAGTCTCGCGGCCCAGGCCTGCCGGGAGCGACACCACGTGGCGATCAAGATCGTCCGTGTGCCGGAGGTGGGAGACCTGCGCGGCCTGGTAGAGGACCCTCGGCTCAACGTGAAGGTGGTGCAGCTGGTGAGAGACCCCCGGGGGATCCTCTCGTCCCGGATGGAGACCTTCAGGGACAGCTACCGTCTGTGGAGAGTCTGGAGGGCCACAGGGAGGAAGCCCTACAACCTGGACGCCAGTCAGCTGACGGTCGTCTGCCAGGACTTCTACAGCTCCGTATCCACGGGACTCAGCCCTCCTGCCTGGCTCAGAGGGAGGTACATGCTGCTGCGCTACGAAGACCTGGCCAGGAGCCCGGGGGTAAAAACCAGTGAGATGTACGAGTTCCTGGGACTGTCCATGGACGAAAGGGTGGAGGGCTGGATCAGAGCCAACACCAGAGGCAGCAAGGAGACGGCGGCGGCCAAACACAAGTATGGCACTGTGAGAGACTCAGCGGCCAACGCAGAGAGCTGGAGACTGAAGCTGTCCTACGACATGGTGGAGCACGCCCAGGCGGCGTGCCAGAGGACCCTGCAGCTGCTAGGATACAGGGCTGTTAGGACAGCAGGGGAGCTCAGGAACTTGTCTGTTTCACTGGTGCAGGACAAACGTGTTGTACCTTTTTTGTAACAAAAGAAAGTTCTGGATTGCTATTTTTTATATATTTATAAATGTTGCCTTAATTATACAGTTTCTACTCAATGTGTTTCTTTGTCTATTTTACATTCTTACAGTTTAGATTTTGTTGATTTAGCTGATGCTTTTATCCAAAGCGACATCCAGATCGATGTAGAAATACAGCAGCTGATCTTAGAATCAGAAATCTTGAGTTTTAAAGTATTTCAAAGATTAGAGTCAAGAAACAGACTCTATTTCCGAGTCACTTTGCAAAGTAATCACCAATATTTTCAGATTTGCACTAAACGTGAGAAATCCTTGAGTTCTCTATTGATTTAGAAAGAGCACAAAATCTATGATTTAAGGACAAATCATTAATAAATCCAACAGTTTATATCAATGATGTATTTTAATTATGCAAAGCAGTACCAGTGTCCTATGGCAGTGCCAAGTATTTCTCAACAGATGATAACCCTAACCCAACAGATGTCTTCAGGTGAGAGTTGGAGCCTCTTGTGATAGCCTTGGACAAGACCAGACCAGCTTACTGATAACACTGGACTGTACCAGACCAGCTGTGTGATAGCCTTGGACAAGACCAGACCAGCTTACTGATAACACTGGACTGTACCATACCAGGTGTGTGATAACTTTGGACTAGAGCAGACCAGCTGACTGGTATCCCTGAACTAGACCAGCTGTGAGATAGCCCTGGACTGGACTAGACCAGCTGTGAGATAGCACTGTAGAGCAGGCAGCCTCCCCTCAGAGCCATTCAGGGGTTATAAGGTATTCATGGGTTATAAGGCATTCAGGGGTTATAAGGCATTCATGAAGATGTTATATTAGGGTTAGCTTCATTCAAGAAGATGTTTTATTAAGCCTGCACAAACCTTCAGATTACAGCTACAGAACAGGAAACTGTCATAATTGGCAGGATGGTTATCTGTGGAGTTATAAAGGCAGCTAAATGCAGGATTGTTATCTTTGGAGTTTTAAAGGTAGCTAAATGCAGGATGGTTATCTGTGAACTTATAAAGGCAGCTAAATGCAGGATGGTTATCTGTGGACTTATAAAGGCAGCTAAAATCGATGTACTTGTATGTCAAGTTAGATGAAACATTTTTGCCCTTTAATTTGTTTTTATCTGTGTTTAATATAGAGTAGTCAGAAGTGCCTCCAAAAACACTCACCCATGAACAATGAATAGCACATTACCAGGTCTGATCAGAGATAAAAGCATCCAAATGACATTACTGTGTATCTACGTCAGATAAGCATTACCGGGGATTGCACCATAGAAGAACCCTGATACCCAAGATCCTGCGATGCTGCTCTGGAACAGGTAACCCTAACCCCGCTCTGGAACAGGTAACCCTAACAGGTACTAGAAGCTCCCCGTGTTCTCCTCCTACATCACCCTCTCCCCCCCCTCTCCCTCTCTTTACCTCGCTCTCCTTCCCACCCTTTATCGAAATCTGTAAACACATCAATAATCACTCACAAACAAAATTTCCTTGGTTATTTTTTTCACAGTTTATTACTAAAATAGGTTTCTGGTTGTGGAGTTACGCTTGCGAGTGTATTTGGCTAAGAAGATGTGTGTGTGAGATGTTCTCTGGTCGGAGTCAAAGATGAGAGGGAGGGTGAGGACGAGAGAAGGGGTAGCGAATGAGAGGAGGGGGGGCTAGCCGGTGAGGGCTGGGGCTAGGTGGTAAAAGGGTGGGGCTATGTGGTAGAAGGGTGGGGCTATAGGGTGAGGGGCGGGGTGGGTGTGACGGGGGGGGCTAGAGGGTCAGGGCTGGGGGTGAGGGGCAGGCCTGGGGGTGAGGGGCAAGGCTGGGGGTGGGTCTAGAGGGTAGAGGGGCGGGTCTAGAGGGTCGAGGGGTGGGGCTAGAGGGTCGAGGGGTGGGGCTAGAGGGTAGAGGGGCGGGTCTAGAGGGTCGAGGGGTGGGGCTAGGTGAAGCGGATGCGGCGTATGGAGCCCACCGTGCTGCCCTGGCCTCCCCAGTCAGAGGAGCTGTTATAGTCACGCTTCTCCAGGATGTAGTGAGATCCTCTGTAGTTAGGCTCCTGGTACACCACCCAACTGCTCACACACACACACACACACACACAGGGAAAGGGGTTAGGAGCATTTGTGTATGTATGTATGAGTGTGTGGTGATGTGTGTATGAGGGTATGTGTGTGTGAAACTTACGCTCCCCCCAGCACCCTGATGGAAGCAGCTCTGTTGAGGCTGTGTCGGGTCATGAGGTTGGGGATGTCGTCCTGGATGTCTGTCCTCTTACCAGAGAAGCTGGCTCTCTCAAACAGCTGGGCCTTGGGAGGGTTGGTGTCCTGGGGCACACACACACAAACACACAGGCCCATACACACAAACACACACACAAACACACAGGCCCATACACACAAACACACACACAAACACACAGGCCCATACACACAAACACACACACAAACACACAGGCCCATACACACAAACACACACACAAACACACAGGCCCATACACACAAACACACACACAAACACACAGGCCCATACACACAAACACACAGGCCCATACACACAAACACACAGGCCCATACACACAAACGCACAGGCCCATACACACAAACACACAGGCCCATACACACAAACACACACACAAACACACAAACCCATACACCCACACACACAAACAGTGGTGAGGCCAGGCTACAACCTTCAACCTCTTTCCCTCAATACAGTTTTTCAATGATGAGTGAGTGAGTGTGTGAGTAGTGTGTGTGTATGTGTCGTACCTGCTTCACAGCACGGACAGAAGCGATATGGTCCATCTGAGCACACCACTTGTCATAGCAGTTGTACTCGCCCCTGTCGTTCATGTCCCACAGGTACTGACGGCCCCGGAAGCTGTCTTGTTCATAGCCCACCCATCTGGAGGGGTAGATATCCTGCTTTTATTTATATTCTTTACACCAAGTTTAAATTCTATAGAAAAACTGCACTGCTGGTTGTTTGCAGCCAGGGGGCAAACTCACGCTCCACTCTCCACCTGCACAGAGTTGCATCTCTCTGGGAAGTTCCTCTCGCTCAGTTTCTGGCAGTCAGAACTCAGATCCAGGCGCCGGCCGGCAAAGTTCCTCTGTTCAAACAGGGTCACCTGACAAGGACAGCTTCCATGTTGGTTATCAGACACTCCACAAGCCCTCACCACATCACCAAATCAAGCCCTCACCACATCACCAAATCAAGCGATTATCATATCACCCCATCACCACGTAACCACTCATGGGGATGAATCTCTGGGTCACACACACACATTCCATAGCTCTTTGCAATTAAAATATGGGAGTTTAAATTGTAGTGGATCGATTGCTCTGTAGTTTCAGGTAACTTCCCCTGGATGGCTAGCCTATGAGGGTTAGGGTTACTTAACCGTGACTCACCTTGCCACTGGACCCGTAGAAGGCACGTTGGAGCACAGACCCCAGCTTGCTGCAACAGGAGAACAAGGCTTCATGAAACACACGCACATAGAGGAGGCACTAGATACACAACCATATGGATACTTCCCACGATCATTTAAACCACCTGTTTGATATTGTCCAACTAGTAGTAGTAACAAAATGTGTCTTGGCCCAGCAAAATTCAAAGTCCAAAGTACTACTACAAATTAAATGTATGATCAACTTTAGATTATTAGCCTGAACACAACACCAATGGTGTGAGTCATAAATACAAATGTTTTTTGAACTTTTGCTTTTGTTCTGCCAAGACTAATAAAATGAATTTTTTGTCACTAATCTACCTATAATGAAAATATAATGATGATATATTTAATGATGTGTGTTTGGGCTGTTGTAGCAGCAGTGACTGAGTTAATGAGGAGAATGTCAGACTAGAGAACAGAGAAGGGTGAGGTGAGTGGTAAGGTGTCCAGATGGTGCCACCATGGTGCCATTAGGGTCACAGGGTAAACATGACCCTAACCCTAACCACATCCCGTCACACAGCAATGGGCCGCCCTCCCTCCCGTCCCCTGCACCCCACCCCCCCTCCTCCCCTGGTTCCTCCAGAGCTCCACACATACCTGGTTTGTTGGGCTAATCCTGAGACTTTAGCAAAGATGTTCATGTCAGCTCTGCCCGGACAGGAAGTTGTCCCTTAAATACGACAGGGATCCAAGCGCTGGGGACATGCTAGAACACTCATATGCTTCTGTTCCACTATCGCCAGGACCCTTTCATATGCTAAACACAGATCCCCTCAGCCCCCCCCGGCCCTCCCAGGCCCCCCCCCCCCCCCCCTCCCAGGCCCCTCCTAGGCCCTACTAGGGCTGAAACACAGCAGGAACAAAACACCTAGAGGGATCACAGCATGAAATGCACACAGTGACAGACATGCATGGGCACATGCTAACACACGCACAAACTACAATAGGAGTGCATACACAGACCCACACAGAGACAAGAATGCGTGTGCACAAAAATACATGCACACGTACCAGCCTGAAAACAGAAACTGCAGTGCCAGCAGTTCTGGTCGCTGCAGTTCAGCGTTTTCTGAAACAATGTTCAGCAGCTTGTGATCCAGAGTGTTCAGCAGCTTGTGATCCAGAGTGTTTGTGGCGCCTGAGGTCTAATGCTCCATATGATGAGGGAGCAGGAGCCTCACTGTCCTCACAGCAGCCTCTACCATGGAGGAGGCTCCAGCCTCACTGTCCTCACAGCAGCCTCTACCATGGAGGAGGCTCTAGCCTCACTGTCCTCACAGCAGCCTCTACCATGGAGGAGGCTCTAGCCTCACTGTCCTCACAGCAGCCTCTACCATGGAGGAGGCTCTAGCCTCACAGACAAATTAATAAAACAATAAAAACAAGGGATAAAGCTCATTTTACAACATCGTTTTCAAAATGTATTGGTATGTAAATACATATGTAAATGTTTTACCTTTGCCCCCACCTACAGTTAACCCATCCAAACACACACAGTCAACTTATGCCCACCCCACCCTACCCCACACACACATCACTAACATGAACTTTGCTTACAGTTTCAGAATCCTGTCCCATTTCCAAAAGATCTGTTTGCCTTCGCAGATTACGTTTCCACTCAGTTGGGTTTGAATGGCAGAGTGTTTGGATCAATGTGTTCACTCGGGGCCCCTGAATAGCAGACAATCTATTGGATGCTTCGTTGTCAGTGCCAACCTGCCCCAGAGTAAGAATGAACTAGGTCCAGAACCTTGGAGAGCTTTCTCTACGCTTTGCAGTTGTTTCATTGTGGACCAACGCAGGACATGGTTTAGGTATGCATGTGTTTGTGGTGGGAGGGCGGGCGCTGGAGAAAAAGACAGAGGAGGACAGACGCTGGCAAGGGGAACAAGCTTCATCACGAGGGATTGGTTTATACTTTCTCATTTTTCTAATTTTGGATTTGGAAATTCTGTACGGCTCTCAACTTGGGTTTACCATGTCGCTCATACTGACTGTGTTGGACAAGTTTGTGTATTTTCTGTCTCTCATTGTGTTCTGCGTTAGTGTGGGTTATAAGTGGGTGAAATGAGACTAGAATCTCAAGCTAGAACTTTGAACTGTATTTATGATGCTGACACGTGAGTGGGAGAGTCACATGATGAGGTGTTGAGTTTGGAGCGCACAGGACACCTGCACTGCTGTTAGGGTTAGGGTTAGGGTTGGCGCGCACAGGACACCTGCAGGGTTAGGGTTAGGGTTGGAGCGCACAGGACACCTGCAGGGTTAGGGTTGAAGCGCACAGGACACCTGCAGGGTTAGGGTTAGGGTTGGAGCGCACAGGACACCTGCACTGCTTGTACGTGAGTCTAAGGATTTCATCTGTGGTATCTGATGATACAGAGGGAAAAGTTAAACACTGTCATTACCAGTTAACATGAACATTTCAAGTTGTTGAAAATACGTTTATTTTGCAAGCACATAGACACTATATGCTTCATTCACAGTATGAAACATTCAGTGGTTTTCTTTTACAAGTCTCTCTGTGCAATCCCACACACATAGCTTATGAAGACATTAGGACAGACACAGATGAGAGGATGAGACAGGCCTGAGGGTGACATTAGGGTGAGGAGTTGGTTCTGATAGCAGGCTGTGTTTGTGTGACCAGAGAGAGCTAGTTGCTCCCAGACCCACCATGCAAGCGAGGCTCCTGCTGGGGCTGTGCCAGGTGCTCCTGCTGGCGCTCTGTGTGGCGCCAAGCAACGACTTTGACTGGACCAAGACGGACCGCGGCTCCTTCTACTACGGCACCTTCCCAACCGGTACGGCAGGTGTTGTTATGGACACACAGTTTTTAACAACAACTCAGTTTGCTCAACACCATGTCTGATACTTTACACTGTGCTTGGAAAATACCGGCTGTTCCTAGTCTCCAAAACACTGTAGAACACTGCGCTTCTGATTCTTGATATTATCCTGTACTTTCTATGTGTTCTAATTGTCGCTTTGGATGCAAATGTCTGCTAAATGAATGACATGTTAAAATGTAAATGGAGTATTAGTGAGTCAGGGGAGCAGACTCTTCTCTCCAGGCTTGTGAGAGGAACGGTTCTGCCAGATAGCCACAACATAAATGATGATAGTGATAATATTAATAATCTATTAAGATAAAAGAAACCTTTATCCAAAGGGACATACAGTAGGGTTTTGACCTTGCAACCTCTTGATCTGCAGAAACGTTGAGACATACCCATCGTAAGCTGAGGTATAAATCTTGAAGTTTGTTCACTACACACTTTGTAACCCTAACCCTGCAGGGTTCTCGTGGGGCGCCGGAGGTTCTGCCTACCAGACCGAGGGTGCCTGGGACAAAGATGGCAAGGGAAGGAGTATCTGGGATGTTTTTGCCCACAAAAAGGGCAAAATCTTCCTCAATGATACAGGGGATTCCTCCTGTGAAGGTTACTACAAATTCAAGGTAGCGTGAGGTCACCATTCACATCCAGTCACTTGACATGCTACTACCTCTGTCCAGACACCTCACTTGAGAACCACAAAACTGTTGCTATTATCAGCATAGTTCAATAAGAGTTGGTGTCGTCCTCACGTGACTCAGAAACCAAATGTGAAACATTTAGAAAAATGACCCATCCCATGCTCAAATGATAATATATGTTCTAACTGCTATTTGTAGGACGACATCACCTTGATGAAGGAAATGAAATTGAATCATTATCGTTTTTCCATCTCCTGGCCAAGGATTCTACCCCATGGGATCAAAAGTAACACCCATCAAATCATCAATTCAACAGAGATTGTTCTGTCTCCAAAGTGCATGTAAATGACCCTTTAGGATTTACGTCTCTGTGTGGTTTCAGCGGAACATCTAAACGAGAAGGGAATCAAATACTATGATGACCTGATCAACATGCTGCTGGAAAACAACATCACACCGATAGTCACCCTGTATCACTGGGATTTACCTCAAGTGAGTCATGATAGACAATCAGAAGTTCCCATGCACTTTAGGCTTGTCAAGATAATACCTGGCATCAGGACCCAATCATAGGGTTTCCAAGAAATTGTGAAGAACACCATTAGAGACTCCATTCACCATGTCAAACTGATGCTGCCTACACCATCCACAGCCACCAGTGTGAAGTGATGTCATATTAACATTCCTCCTGGTGTCTTCCTCTCTTCCTGCGTAGATCTTAGAGGAGAAGTACGGCGGATGGCAGAATGTCAGCATGATCAACTACTTCAATGACTTTGCCAACTTGTGCTTTGAGCGATTTGGGAGCAGAATCAAGTACTGGATTACCTTCAATAACCCCTGGGTATGGTCGACTTGCGAGGGCCCCGACCGATGATAAGCATTTCTGTTGGAGATGGTCTGTTGGTTTGGTGTAATGTTGTGTTGATGCAATGTGTTGTGTATCTGCAGTGTGTTGTTGATGCAGAGTTGTGTGTGTGCAGTCTGTGGCAGTGGAGGGCTATGAGACAGGAGAGCACGCTCCAGGACTGCAGCTGAGAGGAACTGGAGCCTACAGGGCAGCACACCACATCATCAAGGTACCAGCTGGAACACCAAGACTAATACACCTGCTGGACATGTATGAATGCAAGACACATTCCCGTATACTAACATCAAAGTGATGCTTTTTTCTTTAGGCGCATGCTAAAGTTTGGCATACTTATGACACACAGTGGAGAAGCAAACAGAAAGGTATCCAGCTTCCTGTCCAGGCTCTGAGGGAACAACTAGACTTTGTAATCTTATTGAAGTGTTGGGTGTGTTAGTGTTGGGTGTGTTAGTGTTGAAGGCAGCTGTCTGCTCCTGTGTGAAGGGCTGGTGGGCATCTCCCTGTCTGCTGACTGGGGAGAGCCGGTGGACATTAGCAACCAGAGGGACATCGAAGCAGCTGAGCGATACGTGCAGTTCTACCTGGGCTGGTTCGCTACGCCCATCTTTAACGGAGACTACCCACAGGTTATGAAGGACTATATAGGTAGGCAGCATGGAAAGACTTTGCACTTTATTCCCCCAGGGGATAAATAAGATATCTGTCTGTCCATCCATCCCTCTGTCCATCCATCCCTCCATCTGTCCCTCCATCCCTCCCTCCACCTGCAGGCAGGAAGAGTGCCCAGCTGGGTCTGGGGTCATCCAGACTGCCTGTGTTCTCGTCTCAGGAGAAGAGCTACGTCAAAGGCACATGTGACTTCCTGGGGATCGGCCACTTCACAACGCGCTACATCACGCAGAAGAACTTCCCCTCCGGCCGCGGCGGCAGCTACTTCTCTGACCGGGACCTGGCTGAGCTGGTGGACCCTGGCTGGCCCGACCCCGGCTCCGAGTGGCTCTACTCTGTTCCCTGGGGCTTCCGACGCCTGCTTAACTTCGTCAAGGTATGAGACTAAAAGCAGAGATCAGGACAGTTCATACAGCTAGACCTCTCCACTCACTACTGTATGGTTTATAGGCTGCCTAGACATGACCTTCATTCACACTTTATTCGTTATATGATTTCACTTTGGCTTGATTTGATCAGTTCTTCTAACCATTGGTGTCGTGTTCCAGACTCAGTACGGTAACCCTATGATCTACGTGACGGAGAACGGCGTGTCGGAGAAGATCATGTGTACAGATCTCTGTGACGACTGGAGGATGCAGTACTTCAAGGATTACATCAATGAGATGCTCAAGGGTCAGAGCCCAGAAATCACATCAATCTGTTTTCATGTCATCATTTTAAATGTTATGGATATAGAAATGTTTGTTTTATGACTTCATTTATTCTTTGAATGTTATATTTAAGACAGCTTATGTAGTACCAAATAAAGTCAGCACAGTTCTAGTATAAATTTCCACTTGACCTGAGCAGGTTTTCTGTGTTGCAGCGATCAAGGACGGTGTGAATGTGAAGGGCTACACAGCATGGTCCCTACTGGACAAGTTTGAGTGGGACGAAGGCTTCTCTGAGAGGTTTGGGCTGTACTACGTCGACTTCAGGAGCAAGAACAAACCCCGCTTCCCGAAAGCTTCTGTCCAGTTCTACAAACGCATCATCAGCTCCAACGGGTTCCCCAATCAGAGAGAGGTAACGACACAGCAACGGGCATCACTAACAGTTGCTCTGGTTACATGACACTGACAGTTCTTTTGAACGCAGGTGGAGAGCTGGAGAAGGAAAGCTGCTGAGACGTGCTCTTCCAGCAACCAGCTCCTTGCTGCAGGTCAGCACACACACATTCACACACACATACACACACACATACACACACACATACACAGAACGCACAATACAGATATGTGAAGCTAGCCAAGCCAAACTATTTGGTAGCTAGTTTGAATCCCACAACCCTAACACGGTTTGGCTTTGTTTGTCCCAGAGTACCTAACCCTGCAGCTAGCAGAATACCCAAACCTAACGCTGCAGGTAGCAGAGTACCTAACCCTAACACCCTGCAGTCAGCAGAGTACCTAACCCTAACACTGCAGGTAGCAGAGTACCTAACCCTAACACTGCAGGCAGCAGAGTACCTAACCCTAACTCCTGTAACCCTAAGGCATGAGCAGCACTCAGGGAGGCCCAGGGAGTGGCATGATGAGGTTTAGGTACCAACCATCCTCCTTATCACACTACAGTTGATGAGACCAACCAGTTCTAATCCCACTTGGGATTTCAGAAACTTTACATTAAGACATGATGTCATGTAAAAGCATACAAAAGCCTGTAATAATGCTGGTTTAATGTGACTGATGTTTCAGACCCCCTGACGAGCCACATGGAGATGGTGTCTGAGATCGTGGTTCCGACGGTGTGCACCCTCTGCATCCTACTCAGTGCTGTCTTCCTCATGTTCCTGCTGCGCCAACGCTTCTAGAAACCTGCTGCACCTACAAACTGTCTAAACATTCAAATCAAATGCTGCTGTTTTTGGTCTGTGACTCATGACCAAGACGACAATAAACAAAGGCTGATAGGTTGCTTTTTGTAATGTACATTCCCGGCCGTACTTAGAATAATTTTTTGAAATGGTTGGATGCAAAAACAACTCCTTTCGAATCTCTGCACACCCAAGTACCACGAGCCATTAGGCTTTCAAACACTCGCCGTCTAATTTGAATAAAGGCTATTGATAACATGCCTCTAAAGTTTGACCATTACAATACTTACAGGCAACTAGTCTATATCAGTCTAACTATATCTTCCGCTCCATGAAACACATGTTAATGCTAAGTAGTAGGCTACCCATTGCATATTAGGAGAGGGGGTACACATTATATCAGGTGAAAAAACGGCCTGATATAATGTGTATCCCCTTTGTGACTCATATGGTACACAGGAAGGGACCATAGACTTGTATACAGGAAAGGAACTGTGAAATCACGAAACGGGTCGTGCGGGCACAAAGTTTTTCACAAGTCCCTTCAGAGGCTCCGTACCCTCAAACCAAAAACGTTTCTAAAGGTTGAAAAAATAAATTGGAAACAAAAGTTTGGTGAAAAAAAAAGAAAATGTGAAAAAGAAATTGGGAAAGAAAGTTTGGAAAGGTTTAAATAAAAAGATTCACTGTGTGTGTGGAAAAAAGTTTATAAAAAAGGTAGTCTACTTTATTGATGACACAGAGGGAGTTAACAATATCGACATGACTGAGAATAGAGACAGTCCTGATCCCCGTGGCCATATATGAGGGAGAAATTGTCTGGGTCAAAAATGATTCCTGGCAAATGATATAGTGTATTTTTGTATTAGCACGATGTGAGATCCAGTTAGCAGCTACATACTAAAATAGGTAGCCTAATGGCTACTTTTTATGTCAGAGCCCACACTTCTTTACTTTAACTTGACTTCAGTTCTTCAACTTTTACCAGAGTCTTTTTAAACATGAGTATCTGTACTTCTACTTGAGTGAAAGATGTGGGTTCTTTTGCCATCTCTGGTGACAACGTTGTTTGAATACGCTTGTTTCAAAGGGGTTTAATTATTTAAAAAATGCTATATGAGGAAACGCTTAAAAATAACAGTAGGCGGGAGTATTAATTCTGATAACAGGCCTATAGCAGGGTGTGCTGGAGTAGGGAAACATTTATAACATGTAGGACAGCGGCCCTCGAGGACCAGGATTGGAGAACCCTGCCCTATAGTTTAGGACCACACAGGATTGCCCCTTTTTCTTAGTTTTGATGCAACTAGTCTATGTGAGGTTCCCACATCACCATTCGCCTACCTCTTGCACTAAGGAAAATAAGAGAACCCTGTTTCATTCTACACTTTAACACTTTGTATTTTGATAAGTAAATAAGCAGCAACCAATGTATTTTGTATGCTCTTTTTTCAGTTCAATTAATAGGTTTGGATAGGAATTGCCCCGACTGCGGCGGCCGCAAGTAGGCTACCCCTCACAATTTCCCCAGAAATGTTACCCTCTCTAGTTTATACATTGTATGACAATGTGTACTTGAGTGTATTTTAATTACGTTTTAACATTACATTTACGTTACAAAATACAAAGACAGTGTCACTAAAATAAAAAGAAATATGAATGTCAGTGTTGTTCACCATTTTTAACTGCGAACGGATTATTGACAGTTTGTAAAACGTTAGTGTACCTTTACTTTGAAAAAAAAGTTTTCACGTCAACCGGAAGTTCAACTCAGTGTTGCGAAAAGGCAGCAACAAGATATTTGCATCTTTAGATACCCGCTTGAAAACACTGGACTGAAGTGCCAGTGCCAGTAACCTACACTCGTCAACTGTTTTTATGAAACAAGATAATGATTAAGACGGAAAAGATTTTGCATCTCAAGAGTTCCCGAGGCAGGAAAGTTCGTGTGGTTAGAGAACATTATCTGAGAGAGCATGTTCCTTGCTACAGCACTCTCTGTCAGGCAGGCTGTGCCAACGGTACCGTAGCGTTAATCCTTAAAACATTTGTCGTTACTTGACTAAACGTTGCTAGATAGCTTGCTTGTTGGTCCAACCAGGGGTAGCAAGGACTAGCAACATGTCCAGATGCATTTTGAAATATAGACTATTCGCGTGTTCATGGCTGTTCACATTCTTATTGTAACTAGCTAATGTACTAATATTACAATAAAATCATCAAATATCTTACAGTAATCTGTAAGAAAACCAACGAATAAGAGAAAATACCTGGCATTTGATTGGTTTGTGACTAAAGATTATCAATCAACATTATTGTTTTGGTGCAAGTAGATGGCAAGGTGCTTTCTGGAGAAGTCACTCACTACGTGGTCCCTGACGCGGGGGTTTTGCGTGATTATCTGGAGGTCCTGGAGTTTCGAGAGCTCCAGGGAATTGTTCTCACGCAAACCGCCTGTCACTCGGTACAACACAGCCGCGGGCGCAGGTACAGTGACATCTTTACACCTGGCTGGTTCTTTCCTAAACTGTTACAAGTGTCAGTGATGTCACTCCTAACTTTTACAAGTAAGAGTGATGGTTGATGTTTTGAACAGGCAGTACAACCGCTTGCGCGGGCTCTTGAAGGACCCCCGCTACGACTGTGTGCTGTTTGCTAACGAGTTCCAGAAGTACTCCTACTGCCCCAGGGAGAAGGGGGAGACACAGGACAGGTGGCAGACCAGGTGTGATACCTGTCTACTTTACCTGCTGCCTACTGTATCTCACTCACACTGAGACCACAACATGAAACGTAATTGAGAGGTTAGTACAGCCACAGTTGATTTTCTGCCCCCTGTAATATGGTTCTGGGTGCTGTCTGTGTTTGTGTGTGTGCTGCATGTGTGTGTTTGGGGGGGGGGGTGTCTGCAGGTGCGTGTACCATGCAGCGGTGTGGTACCATGACCACCTGGCTGGTCTGAAGCCGGTTGTAATGATCACTGAGGACCAGGCTGCACTGGCCGAGTACAGCAGCCTCCACTGTGGAGTGTATGTCCTCTCCACACAGGTAACACACACACACACATCCTCTATCCTCTCCACACAGGTAACACACACACATCCTCTATCCTCTCCACACAGGTAACACACACACATCCTCTCCACACAGGTAACACACACACACATCCTCTATCCTCTCCACACAGGTAACACACACACATCCTCTATCCTCTCCACACAGGTAACACACACACACATCCTCTATTCTCTCCACACAGGTAACACACACACATCCTCTCCACACAGGTAACACACACACACATCCTCTATTCTCTCCACACAGGTAACACACACACATCCTCTCCACACAGGTAACACACACACATCCTCTCCACACAGGTAACACACACACATCCTCTCCACACAGGTAACACACACACATCCTCTCCACACAGGTAACACACACACATCCTCTCCACACAGGTAACACACACACACATCCTCTATTCTCTCCACACAGGTAACACACACACATCCTCTATCCTCTCCACACAGGTAACACACACACACATCCTCTATCCTCTCCACACAGGTACACCCACACATTCTCTATCCTCTACATTTACATTTAGTCATTTAGCAGACGCTCTTATCCAGAGCGACTTACAGTAAGTACAGGGACCTTCCTCCCAAGCAGGGGCGGTTGTAGGCACGGGCAGACCGGGCAGCCGCCCGCATTTTTTCATGTCACGTGGGGGGCGCACGAGCATTAAAAAATCGAAATATCTGCGCGGTTTTCTCTTATCGATCATTTCAGTTAGTGGGGAAATGGCATATTGGCGCCCCTTTCAGGCAGCTGCAGGCACCCCTGCTTGCCGTGGAGGAGTTTCATTTTCCTTTGCCGTAGCCAGGTTGTATCAACTCGCCCTGGGCGCACAATGTGCCAGAACCGCCACTGCCCCCAAGGCAAGTAGGGTGAAGTGCCTTGCCCAAGGACACAACGGCATTTGACTCCTTCCTCAGGACTACCTCAGGACCTTCTGGCCGGAGTTGCTGGCTGCCCAGGAGCTGTACAGCTCAATCGCCCAGGCTCTGCAGGAGAGAGGGGGTGAGGGCTCTGAGAGGGAGTACGTCGACCACCTGCCTGCCGAGATCCTGGAGGCTGGCATCAAGTCCGGAAGATTCCTCCAGGTTGGTGTGATGGAGAGAGCGGGTGTGCGTCTAAAGAGTAGATCAAGGTTCAGACGACGACGTGATCCCAACTTGGGAGTTCTGATTTCATGGGAACAGTGGTGACTCATTACCTACTGTATTTTTTGGAAATAAAATTGCGGCTTGTACCCTGATTTTACAGTTTATTTTGTGGTGGTACGGCTTCTATTTCGAAGCGGCGTATAGCCCGGTTTTAGAACAAAAAGGTGGCTTCGTCCCAAGATCTCTACAGACCGTGCAGCTAATTTAACGCTCAACACTGGAACAGGGGTTTATTGAAAGAGGAATTATTTACTGTGTCGTCTCAGTTACACTATACACTGTAGTTAATGTCCCGATAGATAATATAACCTAGGATTGTTGGAAGGGGGAAATCGACCCAAAATCAGCCCGATTATCTTGTGGTGTGTACCCAGCATTAAATGTATTTAACCAGAGTTAGAAAGTAGATAAACAAGCAGCTCTTATATTTGACCTTCTTCCTGGAGCCCTGGTTGTCAGTATTAATACTTGCTGAGACACTTCCTTATTCAAGGCTAAGTGGCAGATAAAGGAAGTTCAAACCTGACGTGGGGTCAGGGTTGGCGTAGTCACGTGTATATGACGTCTGCTCTCCCGGTGCCTCCTAGGGAACGCTGAGCGTGAACCGGCACAGAGCTCAGCACGAGGCCTTCCTAAGGATGGACGCCTCCAACAAGAACACAGGTAACTCTTCACCTGGTGTCATGCTTCGGATGAAACCGCCTGCTAGATGAATACAATTTAATGTTGGGTTATCTTGTGGTTCATTAACCTTTCTCTTTTCTCCTTCTTTCATCCTCTCCTTCTCTAATTTATCCATCATTCCTTCTCTCCCCCTCTCCTCTCTTCTCCTCCCTCCCTCCATCCCAGAGCTGAATACGGACATGTTGGTGTGTGGAGCTAAGAACCGTAACCGAGGTGTGCATAACGACGTGGTCGTTGTGGAGCTGTTGCCGAGGAGTGAGTGGAGGGGGAGGACAACTGCCCTGACGGATCAGCAGGGGGAAGAGGGGAGCGGAGAAGAGGCCCAGAGCCAGCCCATGCCGACAGGTACGATGGCAGCCCACAAGCATCTACACACACACACCTGTGCAGACAAAAACTAACATGAACACACACAGATTCTGTTGAGTTGTTCCTCTCAATCTGTCCCCCCCTCTCCCGCAGGAAGAGTGGTGGGCGTCCTCCAGAGAAACTGGAGGGACTACGTGGTGACCTTTCCCCCCCGGGAAGATAGCCAATCACAGAGCAGGACCTCCCAGCGTATCCTGGCGATTCCTTGGGACGAACGCATCCCCAAGATCAGGATCAGCACCCAGCAGGCCGAGACACTGCAGGTCCCACAAGTTCACTACCTAGCCTGCTACCTTCAGTAACAGGATAACACTACCTAGCCTTCTCACTACCTAGCCTGCTACCTTCAGTAACAGGCTAACACTACCTAGCCTTCTCACTACCTAGCCTGCTACCTTCAGTAACAGGCTAACACTACCTAGCCTTCTCACTACCTAGCCTGCTACCTTCAGTAACAGGCTAACACTACCTAGCCTTCTCACTACCTAGCCTGCTACCTTCAGTAACAGGCTAACACTACCTAGCCTTCTCACTACCTAGCCTGCTACCTTCAGTAACAGGCTAACACTACCTAGCCTTCTCACTACCTAGCCTGCTACCTTCAGTAACAGGCTAACACTACCTAGCCTTCTCACTGCCTAGCCTGCTACCTTCAGTAACAGGCTAACACTGGCTCTGTAAAGCTCCTTCCTCCCATGCTCCATCCAACCTCCTTTTCCTCTTCTTCTCCTGCCCTGTCTAACCTCCTCCGCTCCTCTTCCTCCTGTCCTGTGGCTCCAGGACCACAGGGTGGTGGTGCGTATGGACTCGTGGGAGAGTACATCCCTGTACCCCAGCGGTCACATGGTGCGGGTCCTGGGGCGAGTGGGGGAGCTAGAGACAGAAGTTCAGACCATCCTGATAGAGAACGGCATCCACCTGGCCCCCTTCTCTGATGCCCAGGTCAGGACCAGAGGCTGGTGAACTGTCAAGCTACAGATCAGCATAACTAACCTAAACTAGACAACTGTCAGGTTTGCATAGTGAGGAACACTGTATGTGTGTGTGAATGTGTGTATGTGTGTGTGTAACCTTGCGTGTGTGTGTCCAGCTGCGGGAGATGCCGGTCAGTTCTCCGGAGCGTCCCTGGCAGGTGGACCCAGAGCAGGAAGCTTCCAGGCGGGACCTGCGGGAGTCTCATCTGGTGTTCAGCATCGACCCGCTGGGCTGCGAGGATGTTGACGACACTCTGTCGGTGCGCAGCCTGGGGGGAGAGAGGCTGGAGCTGGGGGTCCACATCGCTGATGTCACACACTTCGTACCCGAGGGGTACCTCACCGACCTGGAGGCATGCGCCAGGTAGGAGGCTGCGCCAGGTAGGAGGCTGCCCCAAGTAGGAGGCTGCCCCAGGCAGGAGGCTGCCCCAGGTAGGAGGCTGCCCCAGGTAGGAGGCTGCCCCAAGTAGGAGGCTGCCCCAGGTAGGAGGCTGCCCCAAGTAGGAGGCTGCCCCAGGTAGGAGGCTGCCCCAGGCAGGAGGAGGAGGAGGGTGGTCATTCCCATCTCCTCTTTCCTCCCGTTGACCCCTCTCTCTCTCCCCAGAGCCACCACCTACTACCTGGCAGACCGCAGGTATGACATGCTTCCTGCGGTGCTGAGTGCAGACCTGTGCTCCCTGCTGGGAGGGGTTGACAGGTGAGCCAGCTCTTCTACAAACCCTGCTGTCGGGTATCCATGACAACACCCTGATGTTGGGTATCCAATTAACGTCACTTCCATAATGCACATGCACAATGCATGTGGTGGTACATGTGGTATACATAGTGGTGTCACCCTGTGTGCAGGTATGCGGTCAGCGTGCTGTGGGAGCTGGACTCTCACACCCTGGAGGTGCAGAGCGTGTGGTACGGCCGGAGCATCATCCGCTCCTGCTACCAGCTCCACTATGAGCTGGCCCAAAGCCTGCTGGAGGGGGAGGGGGGCCAGGTACTAGAGCTGGCCCAGATCGAGCCCTCAGAGAGGGACACCAGACTAGCCCGGCTCACCCAGGACCTGGAGACCCTGACACGCATAGCCAGGCACCTGCGGGCTCGCAGGGACAGAGGGGGGGCGCTTGAGCTGGAGGGGGTGGAGGTGGGTACGAGGTTTCATTCTGTTTTGTTTGTGGAATGCGTTTCTGGCTACAGTGACGACCAAAAGTCTTAGGCGGTGACAGCACCTATCCCTAACCCATTCAAAACCAAAATGAGTTATGAGCAGGCCCAAACATAATACGTTTTTTTTCACATTTTCTGCGGTTATTCAGACCGGAAATCTGCAGAATTCCGCTAGCCTTCCTGTTCTTATGTCGGAGCGACCGAAGATGTTCCACAACATTTTGACGGCAAATATGGTTGAATGTTGACAGACTTTGCAAAAAAGTATTGATCCATCCCCATAATGATCGACTGAAAACTCCCTGGCCCTGTCTCTTGCTGTAATTTGGGTCGATAAATGTTTCCTTTTCAATTTGTAGAATTTTTTTATAATACGTTTGAAGGTATTTATAATAGAGACGTAATATGAGTTGAAAAGTGTATTTACATTTTGCCTCAGACCAATGCATTCTACTTGAAAATCTGCGAGTTTTCGTCTGAATTCTGCGCCGGCATTCTGTTTGGGCCTGGTTATGAGTTATGGTTTGTGCAAGAAAAGAAAGACAATTCTAATGATCACCATCCAGGGTACCACCCTAACCTGATCACCAGGGTACCACCCTAACCTGATCACCAGGGTACCACCCTAACCTGATCACCAGGGTACCACCCTAACCTGATCACCAGGGTACCACCCTAACCTGATCACCAGGGTACCACCCTAACCTGCGTGCTGCATCAGATAACATCACCTGGTTTCCTGGTGCTGCAGGTGAAGGCACAGCTGGACGAGGAGGGGAACATCTCCTCCCTGGTGCCCCGCCAGCCCCTCGAGGTGCATGAGACCGTGGCTGAGTGCATGATCTTCGCCAACCACTGGGTGGCGCGTAAGATCCAGGAGAGCTTCCCCCAGCAGGCCCTGCTGCGGCACCACCCGCCCCCACGCCAGCAGGCCTTCAGCCAGCTGATCGACAGCGCCAAGGCCAGGGGCTTCAGCATCGACACCAGGTAACCCCTCCCTCCAGGGAACATCCACAGCCAGTTCGCAGTGCAGCAGGCCTTGGCACTTAGGAGCACCGTAGTGTAACAGTGGCTGTCCTGCAGCAGTAACATGGTGTAACAGTAGCTGTCCTGCAGCAGTACCATGGTGTAACAGTGGCTGTCCTGCAGCAGTAACATGGTGTAACAGTAGCTGTCCTGCAGCAGTACCATGGTGTAACAGTGGCTGTCCTGCAGCAGTAACATGGTGTAACAGTAGCTGTCCTGCAGCAGTACCATGGTGTAACAGTAGCTGTCCTGCAGCAGTACCATGGTGTAACAGTAGCTGTCCTGCAGCAGTACCATGGTGTAACAGTAGCTGTCCTGCAGCAGTACCATGGTGTAACAGTAGCTGTCCTGCAGCAGTACCATGGTGTAACAGTAGCTGTCCTGCAGCAGTACCATGGTGTAACAGTAGCTGTCCTGCAGCAGTACCATGGTGTAACAGTAGCTGTCCTGCAGCAGTAACATGGTGTAACAGTAGCTGTCCTGCAGCAGTAACATGGTGTAACAGTAGCTGTCCTGCAGCAGTACCATGGTGTAACAGTGGCTGTCCTGCAGCAGTAACATGGTGTAACAGTAGCTGTCCTGCAGCAGTACCATGGTGTAACAGTAGCTGTCCTGCAGCAGTACCATGGTGTAACAGTAGCTGTCCTGCAGCAGTACCATGGTGTAACAGTAGCTGTCCTGCAGCAGTACCATGGTGTAACAGTAGCTGTCCTGCAGCAGTACCATGGTGTAACAGTAGCTGTCCTGCAGCAGTACCATGGTGTAACAGTAGCTGTCCTGCAGCAGTACCATGGTGTAACAGTAGCTGTCCTGCAGCAGTAACATGGTGTAACAGTAGCTGTCCTGCAGCAGTACCATGGTGTAACAGTAGCTGTCCTGCAGCAGTAACATGGTGTAACAGTAGCTGTCCTGCAGCAGTACCATGGTGTAACAGTAGCTGTCCTGCAGCAGTAACATGGTGTAACAGTAGCTGTCCTGCAGCAGTACCATGGTGTAACAGTAGCTGTCCTGCAGCAGTACCATGGTGTAACAGTAGCTGTCCTGCAGCAGTACCATGGTGTAACAGTAGCTGTCCTGCAGCAGTACCATGGTGTAACAGTAGCTGTCCTGCAGCAGTACCATGGTGTAACAGTAGCTGTCCTGCAGCAGTACCATGGTGTAACAGTAGCTGTCCTGCAGCAGTACCATGGTGTAACAGTAGCTGTCCTGCAGCAGTACCATGGTGTAACAGTAGCTGTCCTGCAGCAGTACCATGGTGTAACAGTAGCTGTCCTGCAGCAGTACCATGGTGTAACAGTAGCTGTCCTGCAGCAGTACCATGGTGTAACAGTAGCTGTCCTGCAGCAGTACCATGGTGTAACAGTAGCTGTCCTGCAGCAGTACCATGGTGTAACAGTAGCTGTCCTGCAGCAGTAACATGGTGTAACAGTAGCTGTCCTGCAGCAGTACCATGGTGTAACAGTAGCTGTCCTGCAGCAGTAACATGGTGTAACAGTAGCTGTCCTGCAGCAGTACCATGGTGTAACAGTAGCTGTCCTGCAGCAGTAACATGGTGTAACAGTAGCTGTCCTGCAGCAGTAACATGGTGTAACAGTAGCTGTCCTGCAGCAGTAACATGGTGTAACAGTAGCTGTCCTGCAGCAGTACCATGGTGTAACAGTAGCTGTCCTGCAGCAGTACCATGGTGTAACAGTAGCTGTCCTGCAGCAGTACCATGGTGTAACAGTAGCTGTCCTGCAGCAGTACCATGGTGTAACAGTAGCTGTCCTGCAGCAGTACCATGGTGTAACAGTAGCTGTCCTGCAGCAGTACCATGGTGTAACAGTAGCTGTCCTGCAGCAGTACCATGGTGTAACAGTAGCTGTCCTGCAGCAGTACCATGGTGTAACAGTAGCTGTCCTGCAGCAGTACCATGGTGTAACAGTAGCTGTCCTGCAGCAGTACCATGGTGTAACAGTAGCTGTCCTGCAGCAGTACCATGGTGTAACAGTAGCTGTCCTGCAGCAGTACCATGGTGTAACAGTAGCTGTCCTGCAGCAGTAACATGGTGTAACAGTAGCTGTCCTGCAGCAGTACCATGGTGTAACAGTAGCTGTCCTGCAGCAGTAACATGGTGTAACAGTAGCTGTCCTGCAGCAGTAACATGGTGTAACAGTAGCTGTCCTGCAGCAGTAACATGGTGTAACAGTAGCTGTCCTGCAGCAGTACCATGGTGTAACAGTAGCTGTCCTGCAGCAGTACCATGGTGTAACAGTAGCTGTCCTGCAGCAGTACCATGGTGTAACAGTAGCTGTCCCTCAGGTCCAACCAGAGCCTGGCTGAGTCCCTAACCCTGGCCCAGGACCCCCAGGACCCTCAGTTCAACCGCCTGCTGAGGATGATGGCCACGCAAGCCATGTCCAACGCTCTGTACTTCTGCACCGGAACCTGCCCTCAGGACCAGTACTATCACTACGGTAACACTAGTGCTATCACTACGGGAACACTAATGCTATCACTATGGTAACACTAGTGCTATCACTACGGGAACACCAGTACTATCACTACGGTAACACTAGTGCTATCACTACGGGAACACTAGTGCTATTACTATGGTAACACTAGTGCTATCACTACGGGAACACCTCTACTATTAATACGGTAACACCAGTGCTATCACTACGGGAACACCAGTACTATGACTACAGGAACACCAGTACTATCACTACGGTAACACTAGTGCTATCACTACGGGAACACCAGTACTATCACTACAGTAACACCAGTACTATCACTACAGGAACGCAAGTACTATCACTACGGTAACAGTAGTGCTATCATTACGGGAACACCAGTACTATTACTACAGTAACACCAGTACTATCACTACAGGAACACTAGTGCTATCACTACGGGAACACCAGTACTATCACTACGGTAACACCAGTACTATCACTACAGTAACACCAGTACCATGTCTCCTTCAGGTCTTGCTTTGGACCGGTACACCCACTTCACCTCCCCTATCCGTCGTTATGCCGACATAATTGTCCACCGATTGCTTATCGCTGCAATCAGTCAGGACAAGGGGGTGGGGCCTGTCAAACCCCGGGCCAATAACAAGGAGCTGGAGGAAGTGGCTCATCAAATCAACAACAAGAACAGAGTGAGGAGGAGTCATACTGACGCATACTAATGTTGTATGACCTTGTTTAGGCTGCCCTCTATGGGATATTAATTGTAGCTGAGATGTTATTGTTGCACTTAGGGTTAGGTTGCTGTAACCCTTGTTCCTTGACCTTCTGCTATACTTTCTATTAATCTGTATATTAATTTGGATTCCAGTATGTGCTTAATGAAGAATGTGAAAGTCTTGTCTAATTGGCCAGGAAGCTGCCCAGGCCGACTGTTTCCAGGCTTCTGAAATAATTCAAAACTATTCTACATATCTTTATATCCCTTTATACCCCACCCACTGATGTGTCCCTGTGTCTCAAGGCAGCACAGCGGGCCCAGAAGCAGTCCACAGAGCTGTTCCAGAGTCTGTACTTCAGAGACAAGGACCCTCAGACAGACCCAGACTGCCTCTCCGATGCCATCGTCTACGCCATCAGAGCCAACGGCATGCTGGTCTTCGTGCCCCAGTAAGCACCACACATCTGCTGCTACATTCAACAGACACATGGGTGGGGATAATAAGACTTTATTTATAAAGCAAATTTCATACAAGAATTGCAGCTCAAGGTGCTTTACATAAAATCAATAAAAACAATAATATGAGTAGTAGTTTGTTACCTCTACATAGTGTCATGTAGAAAATTTGACTCAGGATCAGAAGGTCACAAATCCTCTCCTGAACGTTGCTTTAAATTTGAGCATTTTAACACATTATTATTGTTATTATTACAGTTACAATGCTAACAGCCTGTTGTTCCCAGATATGGCCTGAAGGGGGCGGTGTACGTGAGGAGCCGCGAGGGCCTGGTGTTGAGGCTGAGGAGAGATGGAGGCTGTGAGTGGGACAGCGGCTCGGTCCACCGCTACCCTGACCACATCTCCACCTCCACCTCCTCTGGTACCTCCACTTTCCAGCTGTTTAACCACATCACCGTGAGTCACCTTTTATCTTCGAACCCTAACCTCACTAGTCACGCAAGAATAACATGGTTATTTAGCAGATGCTTTTATCCAAAGTGATGGGGAGGGGTTTGAATCTTTGACCTCTTGATCTGCAGTTAAGTAATGAGTTACACCCATCCCCAGCTGTCCTTACTCATCCATATAGGGGTACCTAACCCTAACCCAGTCCAGTGACTGATGAGCATGATCGTTTGTGTTTCCCAGGTCCGCATCTCTGTCCAGGCTTCACGCTGCCACTCAGACAGCCTCCACCTGGAAGTGGTTAGCAATAAGCCCCACCAGCCCTCCCAGCCCCAGCCCTTCCAGCCCCAGCCAAAGGGGCGCTCCCAGCTGGTCCAGGAGGTGCTCCTCCAGGCAGAGGCGTCCCAGCGGGCCCAGGACGAGCAGGCCAAGGGCCCTCGGCTCTCCAGGGATGAGAGGCAGTTCTGCCAGACGGCCCGTCCCAGCCTCTACTCTGTCCTGGAGGAGGTCCGGGAGCTGGCTCTGCAGGCACTCGCCCTGTAGCCTGGGGGGCCCTGTAGCCTGGGGGGCCCTGTAGCCTGGGGGGCCCAGGTTGAACATTCAAACTTTCTGCAAGGTGGGGGAGACTTTATCTTGCACAGAGTTTTAATATAATAATTTTTGTAAAATGTGTGGACAATTTTCTAGGATAGGGTTTTGAAATGTACAGTTTGATAGTTGAGTCAGACCAGTTTTAGCTTTCTACCACTCAGTCAAGTTAACCATGCACCCAAGTACACTGCTGGCAAAGTAAATACATATGACTTTATTAAAGGCATTTAAGTCTGATTTCATTTGCATTAACAAGTTAAAACATTTTAACCCCCCCCCCCAAAAAAACTGTGGTATGATAAAAAAGCACTTGACACAAATCTTGAGAGGTAAGATGTGTTCAGAATAAAGAAAATAACATGGTGAAACCTACTAAATAAAATGGTTCTTGAGCAGCCCTAACTGGACTGTCAGATCTTGTCCTAAGAACAGTCCTGAACACACCAACCCTAACCCCAGCAGCACCGAGTGTAGCGCCCCCAGCCCCAAGGTCCAGCTGATGACTCATCACTCTTGATCCTCTCCGCCGTGCTGCTGCTGCTGACTGGAGACAACCTGGGATCCTGTGGGGGAGTCTGGGGGTGAGAGGTCAGGGGCCGAGAGGTCAGGTTCTCACAGTAGTTTATAGAGATACCTACGTAGTACTCCTACAGATACCTACGGTCATGGCCAGGGGAACTAGTGTTAGGTTTGCTGAGGGTGCTGCTGCACCCCCTGCTGACAGCATGAGCCTACATATTACTCCTATTGGGATTTCTCCATATTACTCCTATAGAGATTACTCCTATAGATGTCTCCAAATTACTCCTATAGAGATACCTACTTGTTTTCTGCTGCATGAGGGCCAGTCTTTTTTCCAGAGCCAGCTGCTTGTTGTGCCTGATGCGTTGTTGCTGTTCCTCTGTTAGGGCGGGAGTGGAGGAGAGCGCGGGGATAGGAGTAGAGGAGAGGGCGGGGGTAGAGGAGAGGGCGGGGGTAGAAGGGACCTGTTCCAGGGCATCTTCAGGAAAACGTTCAAAAGGATCCATGTTGTTGTGGATACGATCCTCTTGATCCAGCCCTGCCTTTTCCTGATCACCTGGACGAGGACGACATGAGCTGTTACACAACTATCCGGATTATTGTTACTAGTACATACTGCTCATGCTCAGAACTGTAAACATGTGCAGTATTAACTAGAATCCATTTATTCTATTTGGAATGGCGTTTGTATGTCTTTACCAATGAAATCTTCATGAGTGATTGGCATGTCCAATCGTATTCGCTTGAGACAGGTCTGGGGAATTAGAAGGTCACAAATAGTTACATTGTGTACCCCTCTAACAGACCATATTAAGTCTTCCTGTAATAAATACTCCAGCTCACCTGCACGTCCTTCTTGCTCCCTAGTGTCTCCAGCTTGTCTATGAAGTCTGGGAAGGGCAGCTTGGGGTACAGCCTGTGGGCCCAGTTCTCCATGCGCTGCATGAGCGTGTGCAGGTCCTCTGCCTGCAACACTAGCACCATCAACACCTCAACATCCCACATGCCTTCATGTAGCTCACACTTTCATTTAACATAAACAGTGCAAATACAGAAAGTACTGAAGGTATGTCTGGGTCCTGCAGCAGTGGTAACCAGGTATGTTCTCACCTCATGTCCTTTGCCTCTGAAGTGAATGTTGTTGAACAAGTTGCGTAGAGCCGGAAGGCCTCTTTCAGATGTCAGTCTGGAAGCAAATAATGTTATTTTCAGCATTTTTTTACATCTGTAAATATATTTCATTTGAGTTAAAGAAGCAGAAAGAGCTGTAGCCTGTATGTAAAAGGTATTCTAAAAAGAAGTTTTAAATTTCTCCTCCACAAGCGTCCTAAAGAGTAAAAGCAACTCTTAGTCAAAGGTGGTTAACTTAGAGATCGTGTTGTGGTGTATTTCTACCTCTGAGAATCTAGTTTGGGCTGGGGCCTCTTAACGCCTCTCCGTCTGGCAGCAGGAACCTCCGCCAGCTTGGACGTGTCCACGTCCTGCTCTCCTGAACATAATAAGCCAAAACCAACGACGGACACGCCTTGATTACCAGACAGTCTCCAACAACATCCATCCATCGTGTTTTCCTGACCAATCCTGGGCACTGAAGCTGGCATGGCAGATCTGCACAGGTAGACTGACTCACCGTTAGCAAAAGGGTCTTCTGCGTTTCCAGGAGAGAAGGGTGGAGGGAGCGGAGGAAAGGACTCATCCTCTATTTGCTCAAAGTCTGGAATGTCAAACAGGTCATTGTCCACTGGATCATTCATGCTGCATTAATCTCCTGCAGGGAAGATTGATATTATAATTTCAATTTGCAACATCAACGTTACGCAGCGAGGAACCAGATAGCCAGGAACCCGTCAGTAGATCACGGAGCGCCTCACTAAATGTTTATACTGTCTGAGCTTCCGAGTACATTTGGGCTTTTGTCCGCTCCAAAATGTTGCTGTACGGTAATGTACAGCCATGATTTGTGCAACAATGTAGTTGCCGTCTATATACATTTTGGTCATAACATTACTAACCAGTATAATTAGGTATCTGGTAACTTACCACTATTATTATTTCAACTGGTTACCTGCTGCTCTCACAACAGTCTGCTCGAAAAATAAGAACTTCCGCTGACAATATATTTTGCCAGTACCGCGAAATTCGATAGTTCTCGATATACATCCGGTTTGGTGAACTTGCCTTCAAAATAAGAGCATTGCCGATCATGTGCCAGAGTCCATTCGATGGCGCAATCTACGTCCTGATGCCTTTCAAGCTCCTGAGATTTTCGCATACATTGACTTCACCCAATATATGTGAAACACAAACATCTACAACAAATATGTACAAGTGAAAACGTATGCATTTAAACATGAATACAAACAGAAGAGAAACATATCAAAACTTTTTTTGTGACGTTTTTGTCATATGAAACAGTCTTAGTTATTCTATGAATATGAGAAAATCACTTACACAAACTATTATGCATGGTTCCTCACATTGGCATTATTTCCATGTAGCATCAAGCACATGCATAAAGGGATTGCATATAAGCGCACAGTTAAAAACGGGCAGAAACGGAATATTGAGTGACATACAGCGTTAGTAGAAAGTGAGCGCCGTGGGGAAATCGACCAATACGCCTTTGGTGCGAGAGGTGCCTTCTGAAAATCTGCTAGTTATGAGCGCTCATGACGTCAGGAGTTGCCTTCTTTAACCAGCCGCGCGTGAGTGTTCATAAACACTGACCGCGCGGACAGAGGAGTGAACAAGACCGACGAGCAACGATTATGATTTTTGTTTAATAATAAATGTCCCGTTCTCTATAGCATAGAAACATAGGTCAACTAACTTTTGAAACCAAGACCAGTCTTTGATTCCAGACACCGTGGAGAGAAGTGTGGCCAGGCTGGACTGAAGAGTGTCCCGAACAGGTATAGGCAAGCATTCACGAAGCCTACATTTCTTTTACTGCAAAATGTTTTGTTTTACATTATAATTAACCTGTTAACACTGCGGTATTTATGTAGTATTAATTTCATTAATTAGCTGAAACTCTAAAATCATGATATTGAACCCAACATGAAATTACGAATTCTATAGAATCATTCTCTGTAGTGTTTTGTATGGGGACCTATTACAGTGTTCATCATATGATCATAACTGAAATAACTTAACATTTATTTTTCTTATTAGGCTACTTATTTGGTTAGATGAGTAAGATTGCAAATCATGCGTTGTTAGTCATACATTATTTACAATACTTAAATGTAGGCTACAGTTCAACGCTGTAATCACTTACTTTAACAAATTGATATTTTGGTGTTATGGTACTTTTGGTCTAGCTTGTGTGACCAAATGTGTTTATTTTTACTGTGGGAAATCACTCGCCAATATGTGGGTGACCTGCCCGGAAGCTACAAGGGGATTTGCTGTTAATTAGGCTACATTTGATAGTCATCGTTATTGTTTGTGCTTCTGACCCACTTCAGCGTGGATAAGGCACATTGTTTACAAGAATGGAATTGGTATTGATTCTGTGGCCGTTGTTGCGTCTGGCCGGCGGCATTTAAGGACCCTGGTTTGTTAAAAAAAAGTTGTTGTTGCATGGTATCAAACTGATAACTTCGCCGCTAGATGGATATGTTGGCCAGAGAATTATGAATAAACGCTAAAGCGAGGACAGATTAGCGCGTTTGAGTTTGCTATGCAGTGAAGGAAGGTCGGTTCTGTATGCAGTCATAGTGACTCGGGTATGGATGACTGTGAAGCTCTTCAATAGTGCCGTTTATTTTTCAAGAGGGGGTTCGAGTCCTTTCTGCGATTAGCAAGTTGGTGTTGGAAATATTTCATTTTATCCAGCACCCACTCCTGTTTAAAATCATTCAAATGCATTTTCAGAATTATAAATAATTTTCTTTTCACCGACTCAAGACTCTTAATGATAATGGCCGGGTTTCCCAGATTCGTTAAGAAGCTCTTAACGCTAAGATCTTCTTAAGAACGTTCTAAGAGCGTTCGAGAGCGCCCTTAGAACGTTTTTAAGACGCTCTTGGCGTTAAGAGCTTCTTAACGAATCTGGGAAACCCGGCCAATAACTTCTGCAGGTAAATCAAGGCTGTGTGTAATTGCTTGTTTATTTACATCTCTGGATATTCTGGAACCTTGGAACATTACCAGTTTAGTTTCTGCTTGACGGCCTCACAGCTACTGAAGTCTTCTGTCCTGAACAGCGGGCGTGTGAATTATGCTTCTATGTAATAATGATCCACAGTTGTAATTCCCCCATTAATATGTCCACTGATGCAGGGACATGGTTAGGGAGCAGGACATGGTATTCATATACCGACGCAAAAACAAGTTAACTCATAAAAAAATTCAAACGACTGTTGTGAAAAGGAGACACTATTAAAGGACTTTAGCCGCTAGCAGACATTTTATACACAAAGGAGAAAGTGGAGTGTGAGAGAGAGACAGAGAGGGGGGGGGGGGTATAAAAGCAAAATGAAGAGTGAAGTGAGGCCCTGTGGTGATGCATTAGCCAGGACAGGGTGAAGACCAAACAAGCCCATTACGACGTCTGAATGCCTCCTGGGGTCAGACCCACTCAGAGCACAGAGGACCAGACCTGGACCAGACCCCAGAAGCAGCAGTAGCAGTAGCAGCAGCAGGCAGGGTGGGTTAGGGTGAGAGACAGGACCAGTCCAGACCTGGACCAGACCCCAGAAGCAGCAGCAGCAGTAGCAGGCAGGGTGGGTTAGGGTGAGAGAGAGGACCAGTCGAGGCCTGGACCAGACCCCAGGAGAAGCAGCAGGCAGGGTAGGGTTGAGCTGTCAGCTGTCATGGAGGATGTAACCTGACATGGTAGCTTGCTAGTGGAAGCATCAGGATGTTACAGCTTTGATGAGGCATCAGGTTATTCAGGCTACTTTTAACATTACATTACATTACATTAACATTTATTCATTTAGCAGATGCTTTTATCCAAAGCAACTTCCAAGAGAGAGCTTTTCAAAAGTGCATAGGTCACTGATCATAACAACTAGATAGCCCCAAACATTGCGGGCAGCCAAAACATGAAGCATACATTGTGAAAAACCAAACAAGTGCCAAAGAGAAGAACCATAAGAGCATGTAGTTAAACAAGTTACAATTAAACAACATTAACCTCAAAAAGTGCAAGAGTGTACCTGTAGAAAAGTAATCAACAGTTAAATATTTCACAGGGAGTACAATAATTGAAATCTGTTACATCTAACCAACAAGAGCAACAAGTCTTTCAATAAGAGTCATTGTGTTCCTGTAGGAAACTAGCATCAGGTCCAGCAAATCATTCTTAAGTACCATTGTACTCCTGGAACAAGTGCGTCTCAAGCCTTTTGTTGAAGTTGGGAAGAAGAGCTTGTGTTGGGACCGGGTGCTCTTGAGCGGTGGGACCACTGGATGGTTGTCAGAAGAAGACCGTAGGTGGCGGGTGGTGGTGTAAGGCTGGAGGAGAGACTTGATGTGGTCGGGTGCAGTCCCGTTCACCGCTCAGAAGGTCAGTACCAGGGTCTTGAATCTGATACGGGCCGTGATGGGTAGCCAGTGAAGGGAGATGAGGAGCGGGGTAACATGGGAGTGTCTGGGAAGGTTGAAGACCAGACGGACTGCTTCGTTTGGAATCCCCTGGAGAGGGCGGGTTGCGCATGCTGGGAGACGGGTGAGCAGCGGGTTGCAGTAGTCTAACTTGGAGAGGACAAGTGCTTGGACTAGCAGCTGGGTGGAATGCTCTGACAGGTATTTCCTGATCTTCCGGATGTTGTAGAGGGTGAATCTACACGACCGGGAGACTGCAGCAATGTGGGCTGTGAGGGAAAGCTTGTCATCCATGGGAACCCTGAGGTTCCTGGCAGAGGATGAAGGGGTCACCGTCGCAGATCCCAGGGTGATTGAGAGATCGTGGGAGATGGAGGGCTTGGCCGGGATGATGAGAACCCCTCCTCTTCTCCCTGTACAGGGAGACACCAGTGCAGAGCTGGTGGGGGCCCAACACTTTGCCTCCCCAGGAGACCTGGTAGGATCTTCCCGACAGATAGGATGAGATCCACTGAAGTGCAGTGCCAGTGATGCCCATTTCAGAAAGTCTAGCAAACAGGATTTGATGGTTAACCGCATCAAACGCTGCAGAAAAGTCCAGCAGAATGATGACGGATGACCTTGAAGCCGCTCTGGCAGACTGGAAGGCAGTGGTGACTAACAGGAGGGCAGTGTCTGTGGAGTGGCCAGTCTTGAAGCTCGTTTGGTTGGGGTCAAGCAGGTTGTACTGAGAGAGAAAGTTTGCCAGTTGGTTAGATACAGCTCGTTCAATTGTTTTTTAAAAGAAGGGTAGCAGTGATACTGGTCTGTAGTTCTGGAGGACGGCGACGAGAAGAGTTGAGAACATAAGAATAATAAGAATATAAGTTATGATGGAGGGAGAGATGGTTTGAAAGAGAGGGGACTGGATCAAGGGGACAGGAGGTGGGGCGATGAGAGAGAATGAGGTCAGAGACCTCTGACTCGGACAGGGGAGAGAAAGAGTTTAGACATTTAGTTGGGTCAGTCATAGAGGGTGAGTGGGTAGGAAAGGTGGGTTCAGGGAACCGACTGCTAATGTCAGTGACTTCTTTCTCAAAGAAGGAGAAGTCATCTGCTGTTAGGGTGGAAGGGGGGGGGAGGTGGGTTAAGAAGGGTGGAGAAGGTAGAGAAAAGTTTGTGGGGGTTTGAGGCAGAGTAAATTTTGTTCAGGAGGTAGTGGGTTTTAGCACCAGTTATTACCAGCAGAGAAGGATGCAGGGAGGGAGTGATACTTATCAAGGTCCAGACAGTCTTTGGACTTGCGCCATTTCCCCTCAGCTGCCCGAAGGATGGACCGTTCTTCACGAATAACATCCATGAGCCACGGGCAGGAGGGAGAAGATCATGCAGGCCTGGTTGACCCTTGTGTTCATAGTTGTGTTACACACCCAATGTTCGCGGGTCAGATGGACCTCAGGGTTTTTAAAACAATACAGCGATACATTTATAACCCTTCATTTGCACCTGGCTGAATTAAAATAGAATGTGGGGAGTAGAGTGGGGAGTAGAGTTTTAAATGGTGTTCTGCTTATCTTTTCCCTACAACACTTCACATGTGGAAATTAGATTGAATGTGATTGGCAATGTAATCTTACAGGAATTTATTATGTTATTGTGAATCATATAGCACTTTAGCAGAGTTGTGTTTGTTCTCTCTCCAAATGACATTTTGGCCCAGTATGAACAGTACATTTTGGCCCAGTATAATCAGTATTAACGATCTACAGATTTCATAAGTCTCCTGAGAGCTTCAGTTGGGGTTCAGTCGAGGTTAAGGTGTCACCGTTGTTGGTCAATGGTCGTTATCAAATACAGTGTTTAACAGTATACGAGGAAAATGCAGAACGTTAGTAATCTGATATGTCACTTAAATATTGAATATTGACATGAGCGTTCATAAATGTTTAAACACTGATTGATATGCTCATGACTTCATATAAAGTGTGCATTCAGTAAATGATGAAAACCAACCAACTATCACAAGATTTGTGTGTCAAACATGAACTCTAAAAAAGCCAACTTTAAAACCACTGAGATATTAGAGAAAACCTTTGCCCTCAGCATCAATCAGGATATGAATTTGATGTAAATAACTTCAGCACCTTCTTACTTCAGCACCCACCCAGCATGCATTTTTGTAAAGCTTATTAATTTAGATATGTTGACATTAGATTAGAAATGCTTTAACTGGAACTGTTTCTAAATGGAAAGGCAAAAGAGTGGAAAGGGGTTCTGAAGGGCATTTCCATAAGAGCATTAAAAGTTTTCCTGGGATCTAGTTTAGGAATAGTACATTTATCTGAGTGATGTTAGAAGTCATTCTCTGAGACAGAGTACTAAATTGTCAGTGTGTCAAACTGTTTCATGAAATCTACTAGCTGTCATCAGAGCAGTTGGTTTGGCTTGTAGCCTGATGGAAGAAGAGTGGTTTATTAGTATTACAAGCGGTGGCTGGTTTAGCTATCAGCTCCATAATTAACCTCTGAACCGCTAGCTGAAGGACTAACCATTACTTGAATTTGTTCCTTGACTTGAGTCATCAACCTTTATCACAGAACTGTAAAGAACGTTCACTATCCATTATGACAGTATTATTCGGCTGCAGGGCCAAAGTAACTGTTTTGTATTATAATAGTTTTTCTCTTTTCAGAAGACACTGTGGCAGCCTTGCTTTAGACCCTCTACCTGGGTCACGTTAATGCAGACAGATCTGTTATTGACTTAGTTGGTCTGAGAGATTAGCTGGACTTCCCCTGGGGCTGTGTGACTGGCAGCTAACAGGACTGATCTTCCTTCTTGCCCTGCAGGATTCTCCAGCACCAAGCCTGGGCCTCATGGCTCCACAAGTCCCTCAGTTATTACAACAGGAGATCAAGAAGTATGGGGGAGTAAGGTGGCTGAGCGGTTAGGGTATCGGGCTAGTAATCTGAAGGTCGCCAGTTCCATTCCAGGCCGAGTCAGTTGACGTTGTGTCCTTGGGCAAGGCACTTCATCCAACTTGCCTCGGGGGAATGTCCCTGTACTTACTGTAAGTCGCTCTGGATAAGAGCGTCCCCCTTGCTAATAAATCCCTAATTTCACTGGATAACAATTAATACATTCATGTATTATTATGCAAAATTTTGAATGAATGAAAAAACTAAGGATGTCCCTTTCTTCATGAACTACCAGCATCAAATGATAATAAACAATAACAATTTGAATTTTTTATTATTATTATTTTTAAGGGTGCTGAGATGAAATGTAGGGTTAGGGTTAGCACACACACAGTCACTTAGCTTCATCTCTGAGGTGGAAGCTTCTGGTTGAATGACCCTTTGTCACTGCATCCCAGAGTCAGCCTTCTCAACAGGAAGACTCCTAAATCTCCTTACAAATAGTAATAACCCATCCTGATTACATGGTTCAGCTCTGTCAATATGATATCAATCCAATTTGGCATCAAATATGGAATTCTCATATCGAGCAGAATAGTCAAATAAAGATATATAGTAATATAGAACTATATAGTAATATAGAACTATATAGTAACATAGAGCTATATGGTAATATGCTATATAGTAATATGTGTCCCTGGGCAAGGCACTTAGCCCTACTTGCCTCGGGGGAATGTCCCTGTCGCTCTGGATTAGAGCGTCTGCTAAAGGACTAAATGTAAATATAGAACTATATAGAGTTATACATTAATATAGAGTTCTTACATTACTTTATCTGCCATGACAGACTTCCCACTTCTAGAACACTGCATGTGTGTGGTACATGACAACAGGACATGCTGCCTAAGTTTAGAGTTGGACAGCACAGGTATGCACTTATGTGTCTTGCCAGTGCCATGTTAGTTAGTACTTGTGCTGTAGTCTGTGGTCAGTGACTGAAGCTACAGAACCAATAGTACCAAATGGTCAGTCTTCACTCCTGTAGTCTTTGCTATTGTACTTCTACTTGTCATTTTGTGTTTGTGTCGTCTTGTTGTGTTTCTGCAGAGTGTCTTAATATCTATCAGAGGGACTGCTGCACCATGCAGATGCAGAACGCCCTCATGCGTATTCATGTTCAGGGGTATTGAGCGCGATGATTCTGGAGAGCTGATGGATGGGTGATATCTAATCATGATAGTCTTTTTCAAGCTTAGTTTGGTATATTTGTTTATTAAAGTGAATCTGGAAGGTTGTAAACTTGGTTCCCCCTACCAATGCCTCAGCACGTAGGGGACAGGGTTGCATAGGAGAGCGCTGGAGCTATTTACTAGATACATTAGTTAGTAAAGGTGATACATTAGGGTTAGGGTGATACATTAGACCTGCAGGCAGCATGACCGAGTGGGCTGAGGGGGTTTCAGCAGAGGGATAGAAGGGTAATATTCCACAGCAACTGTAAGAAACCTGTTGAGTGTGACATGGTGTCTTTATTTTAATGTGGATGAAACCCATTATTGCTGAGAACACAGCTGAGTTAGTCCTTTTGATGATTCCCTCACTGGCCTGTCACTCTGTCACTTGGTCTGGGGTGCTGTAGGGCAGGGATGTTCAGCTTTCTCTCTCTCTCTTGTATTTCTCTCTCTCTCTTTCATTTCTCTCTCTCTCTCACACATCTCTCTCTCTCTCTTTCTCTCTCTCTCTCTCTCTCTCTCTCTCTCTCTCTCTCTCTCTCTCTCTCTCTCTCTCTCTCTCTCTCTCTCTCTCTCTCTCTCTCTCTCTCTCTCTCTCCCCCACTCAGAAGCTTTTAGTCGATTCTCCTCGAGAAAAACTAGACAAAGCTTGTACTTTCTGCATCTCTTGTTGCTTCTGTAGTTCAGTCACTGAATGACCCCGGAGCAGTCCCTGTTACAGACAGGGCCACTGGGAGATGGAGCAGTCCCTGTTACAGACAGGGCCACTGGGAGATGGAGCAGTACCTGTTACAGACAGGGCCACTGGGAGATGGAGCAGTCCCTGTTACAGACAGGGCCACTGGGAGATGGAGCAGTCCCTGTTACAGACAGGGCCACTGGGAGATGGAGCAGTCCCTGTTACAGACAGGGCCACTGGGAGATGGAGCAGTCCCTGTTACAGACAGGGCCACTGGGAGATGGAGCAGTACCTGTTACAGACAGGGCCACTGGGAGATGGAGCAGTCCCTGTTACAGACAGGGCCACTGGGAGATGGAGCAGTCCCTGTTACAGACAGGGCCACTGGGAGATGGAGCAGTCCCTGTTACAGACAGGGCCACTGGGAGATGGAGCAGTCCCTGTTACAGACAGGGCCACTGGGAGATGGAGCAGTCCCTGTTACAGACAGGGCCACTGGGAGATGGAGCAGTCCCTGTTACAGACAGGGCCACTGGGAGATGGAGCAGTCCCTGTTACAGACAGGGCCACTGGGAGATGGAGCAGTCCCTGTTACAGACAGGGCCATTGGGAGATGGAGCAGTCCCTGTTACAGACAGGGCCACTGGGAGATGGAGCAGTCCCTGTTACAGACAGGGCCACTGGGAGATGGAGCAGTCCCTGTTACAGACAGGGCCACTGGGAGATGGGAGCTGCGATCACAGTGGGAGAATCCGTCTTGATAGGATACAGACGTGCCGTAGTATGTTATTTTCCACAGTTAAGTTAATATTGCAATTGTGTTTTCTTCCAGAGCCTAAATGGGCAACCATAGTCGATGAAGAAAGTTGAAAGTTGAAAGTTGAGGTATGGCAGCAGGTGGATGGTGCCACTGTGCCTGGGCGGGTCTTCTCAGCCTGCTTGTGTTCAGCTGGGGTGCCTGGACCCTCAACCCGGATGACCCTAACGTGTGCAGCCAATGGGAGAGGTCAGTAAAGTGGGACGCGCCAGGTACAGATCAGGGACAGTCCAGGGAGGATGTTCAACCACTCCAGGCTCTCCCCTATTAACACACTGACAACCAGCGCCCATAAATCACAGTCAACCAGAAGTAAAACTGGGAGCGTTTACTCCCTTGGATTTTAAAGAGGCTGTAGATCTTAAGCTGTTTAACATCAAGTGTTTATGCCAGTCTGAGTGGTGAGGATCATGGAGGAAGACTCAAGTGGTTGGATTGGGGATCAACATTCTCATTATGTGGTGATGAACAGGAGCTGGTGGATTTTGTATGATTATGGAGAAATAATCTCAATAATGAATTAAAGCTGTGCTGTCATTAATATGTGACAGGCTGCATGTGTGCAAAAGTTGTCTCTTTCTAAATGCAAAAATACATTTCAAACTTCTACCTGATCAACAAAGAGCACCCCAATATACTTTTAAAAAGCCAGTTTAAAGACAAACTTTTAAAAGAATGCCTATCTTTTATAACACTTATTTATTAATGCACCTTTTACTAATATGTTTACCAAACATTGCCTCAACAATAAATAAAAACATTTATTGCTTTATTAAGTATGAATCCTCCTTGTGCTGCCCTCCCCTCTCTCTCCTCCCTCCCCTCTCTCTCCTCCTTCCCTTCTCTTTCCTCCCTGTTTTCTTTTCCTTGTCCTCTCCTCCTTTCACTCTCCTGCCCTCCTCTTCCTCTCCTCTGCTCCCCTCCCAGCTATGCAGTGACGGTGCAGGAGTCCTACTCCCACCCGTTTGACCAGGTCTACTACACTCGCTGCACTGACATCCTCACCTGGTTCAAGTGCACCAGACACAGGTCAGGACACACACACCATGTGGTTATTGAAATTCATATGTGGTGTTTGTTTTATGTGGTGAGAAATGGTTTGTGAAGAACCTCAGAAGACCATGACAATCTTGACTCTACTGATGTTCTAACAAGGTGTTTAGTGATGTATGAAGTACAGTAGATCAACAAGGTGTTTAGTGATGTATGAAGTACAGTAGATCAACAAGGTGTTTAGTGATGTATGAAGTACAGTAGATCAACAAGGTGTTTAGTGATGTATGAAGTACAGTAGATCAACAAGGTGTTTAGTGATGTATGAAGTACAGTAGATCAACAAGGTGTTTAGTGATGTATGAAGTACAGTAGATCAACAAGGTGTTTAGTGATGTATGAAGTACAGTAGATCAACAAGGTTTCTGTGTTTGGGTGTGCTTGGGAACATGCGTGTTTGTGTGTGTATCTGTGTGTGACAGGACCAGTTACAAGACAGCGTACCGGCGGGGCGTGAGGACCATGTACCGACGCCGCTCCCAGTGTTGCCCCGGCTTCTACGAAAGTGGAGAGCTGTGTGTTCGTGAGTGTTGCTGTTCATCTCATCCTAAACTACACTAAGTGTTGCTGTACATCTCATCCAAGACTACATTAAGTGTTGCTGTTCATCTCATCCAAGACTACATTAAGTGTTGCTGTTCATCTCATCCTAAACTACATTAAGTGTTGCTGTTCATCTCATCCTAAACTACACTAAGTGTTGCTGTTCATCTCATCCAAGACTACACTAAGTGTTGCTGTTCATCTCATCCAAGACTACACTAAGTGTTGCTGTTCATCTCATCCAAGATTACACTAAGTGTTGCTGTACATCTCATCCAAGACTACACTAAGTGTTGCTGTTCATCTCATCCAAGACTACACAACACCTCTAGTCACCTGCCCATGTCCCTTTACAGCTTTTCTCGACTGGTTGAATGAATACCTCATACTCTCAGAACTCTACACACAAATCAAAAAACGCACACAATGGGTAAAACCCCTCACTTCTCCTGCAAAATTAAACTTTACACTCAAAACAATGTTATTTAATCTCAACAATGTATTTTGTTTTCAAATGACACACACAAACAATCATATGAATAGATATTTATAAGAATCATTTGAACACTGATGTGCTTAATGTACACTATGATGAATGGAAAACACTTTTTCTTCATTTATCATAGTGATTTAGGCCTTTTGTTCAGTGTTACACTTACTGGACCACATACAGTACATACATAAGTGTGTTGTAAAATATTTGAGATTATTGTTTTTTTAATACCCAGAACACACAAATACACGGTAACAAATATATTGTATTTTTCCCACAAAAACTATGTACACAGTGCACATCCCAACCAACACAAAGTTGCCCATCCAGTGGTCTACATACAAAACAACAGAATCATTTACTGTATACTGTATACAGTTACATTACAGTTTTTCACAATTGCTAAAACACATTTCTTGAAACAGTCACCCACTTTCTCAAAACTGTAAACACAAAACCTAATCTTCAAGCACTATTTACAAAACCTCTGAATCCTCTTGCAAAATGAAACTTTCGCCTCAAAACAGATTTACCTGTGCTCAAAATCAAACACTGCTCTCAAATCATAAACAAAGTGATCAAAATGATGTACATTATCAAGCAGTCAGTACACCAAAAAATAGAAAACACATTGTTTAAAACATATAGTTCTCAAGGAGATGTAATTTTTACATAATCTCAAAAAGAATTCCTATTTATCCGTCAGTGTCGAACAAAGACATGTTCCATCATAGTAGCTTGAAATTGATCAGAAATGACTACTCTGCTTTGATCTTTGCAATTTTTTTGCTCTTTCTCCTACTTGTACCCCTGTACTGTACCTTGCATCTCACTTCTCACAACTCACTCTTGTTCTTTGTTGATATGAACCTGTAACCAGTCAAAATCTATTGAGCAGTCAGTACTGTTACTGTAACAAATGGAAAGCACAATGTTCAGGGCCATACAATTTGTTCATTGTACAGTATACAGCCTACAATGCACTGTACTACAGTATACAATACTACAGTAAAAGGGACACAAATCAAAGGAGTAAACATGTGATCAATGAGCTTCTTCTTGTCTTTGGGCTGGGTTAGGCCAGAGCACTTTGTCAACATCACAAGCAATATTTTCCCACCTTCAACAAGCTGTTTGCTCTTTGAACTGGCTTATATTGGTTGTGTCACATCATTTGAAACAAGTGAAATCAATTTTGAGTGGTTGTGTTTAGTCAATGACATGTTTTCTCTATTTGTATTAGATTTTTGCCATTTGTGTTTACCAGTATGGATGACATGTGCATTAGAGTGCAGAATGTGTTTTAAAAATAACAATGTGTTTAGAGTTTTGGTGAAAAAGAACAGTCCACAGGCAATACTGTACTACTGTATTCATTGAGTACTGTATTGATATGCAGTAGGCCTACTGCAATTTTCGAGTGAGAGTAGATTTCTTACCTATTCTCATTTCAGAAAGTCCGGATGATGGATGCTAGAGTGTGCCTGCTCAGATGTGGCTGTACTCTTTGCCCTCCCTCATTGTTAGACCATGGTTGATGTGGCTGTACGACATGGTTGGCCGGCCCCCCTTCCCCCAAGGCCGGTTGGTCTATTCCAAATGAACGTCTTCCAAATGAACGTCAAATGAATTGGCTTTTTACAGGGGCACTGGCCCCTGTAGGCCCCCGTGTAGAACCACCCCTGCTGTGGATGCATTGGCAGGGCAGCTGTGGTGGCGTATGCGGGGGCCGGTTCTGGTGGGCCAGTCTGGATAAGTCCAGGGCCTATTTTTACTCCCAATCCATCCCTGCTATATACTGTATCTCGGTGTTAGTATATATACTGTATACGCTATATACTGTATCTCAGTGTTAGTGTATATAGTGTATATGCTATATACTGTATCTCAGTGTTAGTGTATATAGTGTATATGCTAAATACTGTGTGGTTAGGGTTAGTGTGTAGAGCTCACAGAGGCACTCAGTTCCTTGTGTCTTCTGGGTTAGTGGTGTCCTGGTTATTCAACCATGCATCTAAAGATTCATTGAGAAGATGAATGGTGATGAAAGGACTGAAGTCTATTGTAAGCATGCCTTAAAGGCAAGGAGGGGGGGGGGACGAAGGAAGATGAGAAGAGAAAGAGGATGGAAGGGGAGGAGGATGAAGGGAGAAGGAGGATGAGGCATGATAGAGGAATGTTTTTTGATGTTATCGTAAGTTGTAGAAGAACAAATCTAATGAGACTTGATGTGTTCAGGACCCTGTTGTCTCTCTCCTGTAGTGGAAGTGGATAACAGGGCCTCAGGGGTTTACTGTTGCTACCGGTGGAGGGGCCTGGTTACTGGGGGAGGGGCCTGGTTACCGGGGAGGGTTGTGGTTACTGGGGGAGGGGCCTGGTTACTGGGGGAGGTTAAGGAGCCAGGGCTGTATAAATGAATTCCCTGGGATAATCACACTGGGGTTAGGGTGATTACCCTGAGGTTAGGGTTGGGGTTCATTTCACTATGGTACTTTTAATTTACAGTAATACTAGTTAGTCTCAGAACTTTATGAGAACCAATATTATAATATGATATTGATGTAGTGTCGGCTGTAACAATTTTGGAGAAGAAGAGAACAGATTTTTTATCGCAGAGACCAGAATATAAACAGACTTAGAGGGATTTCTGTTCCTCACTGTCTCTTCCACTTTTCAGAACTCCTAGCTCTGAATTGTGCATCTTAAAAGTAACTTAAAACTGTTTTGTGGGGTCTCAGAAGACAACATCCATTGATGTCTTCACATTGTAAACAGACACGGACGGAACATCTCAACTTTATTGTGTAATTAGAACGGGAATTAGAACGGTGTGAATATCCTTCTTATCCACCTTAGGCTCACCTGAGAGGATTAGCAGACCAGTTCAGCTCCGACTGCAACAGTTCAGCACACTCAGACAGCAACAGGAATTAAAGGACGTCCATTAATGAGTTACTTATTGTTGGTGTCTGGCGGTTTCATCCTCTTGTGTGGTAGTCTCTGCCCTGAGTCTAGTCTGGAGGATTAAACTATTCAGCATTTAATGATTCATCAACTATCCTCTGTGTTTATAGTTTACTTAAAGAGTGGAGGATAGACAGAGAGTCTGTGTTTGTGTGTGTGTTTGTGTGTGTGTGTGTGTGTTTGTGTGCGTGTAATTGTATTGGAAAGGTCTGTTTTATGTTTCTCTTTTAATAAGTTGGACGATAAAGAGAGTTTAATGATTTTTCTATTTCGAAAACCACATGTTTTTGAAGGAAGGCTATGTATGCTGGAGAGGGCTTCATGTGTGCAGGGCTGAGGGCTGAACTGGTTTGCCATCATGCTGTTTGGGAACAAAAAGCACGCATGTACAAATGAACCCTGTTCTACACCCTTTGATGGCTGGAGTTCATGTCCTCAAATCTTTTTATGTCTTTACAAATATTCCTTTTATTCATTGAAGCCAAGAAATTAGTTACAATGTTCCTGATCAGGTGTAGTTACCACGTTCCTGTTCAGGTGTAGTTACCATGCTCCTGTTCAGGTGTAGTTACCATGTTCCTGTTCAGGTGTAGTTACCATGTTTCTGTTCAGGTGTAGTTACCATGTTCCTGTTCAGGTGTAGTTACCATGTTCCTGTTCAGGTGTAGTTACCATGCTCCTGTTCAGGTGTAGTTACCATGTTCCTGTTCAGGTGTAGTTACCATGTTCCTGTTCAGGTGTAGGTACCATGTTCCTGTTCAGGTGTAGTTACCATGCTGCTGTTCAGGTGTAGTTACCATGTTCCTGTTCAGGTGTAGTTACCATGTTCCTGTTCAGGTGTAGTTACCATGTTCCTGTTCAGGTGTAGTTACCATGTTCCTGTTAAGGTGTAGTTACCATGCTCCTGTTCAGGTGTAGTTACCATGCTCCTGTTCAGGTGTAGTTACCATGCTGCTGTTCAAGTGTAGTTACCATGTTCCTGTTCAGGTGTAGTTACCATGTTCCTGTTCAGGTGTAGTTATCATATTCCGATGTAGTTATCATGTTCAGGTGTAATTATCATGTATCATATATCAGAAATAAATACAAAAGATAAATACTAGATGTATCATTAAAAGATTCTCTGTGTGTGTATGTGTCTGTATGTATGTGTGTGTGTGTGTGTGTGTATGTGTGTGTGGGATTGATGTTCTGTCCTACAGCCAGGTGTACAGAGGAGTGTGCTCACGGCCGCTGTGTTTCTCCAGATACCTGCCAGTGTGAGCCAGGCTGGGGGGGCAGGGACTGCTCCAGCGGTGAGAAACTCACTCACACACTCACACACTCACACACTCATTCACTCACACACTCACACACTCACTCACACACTCACACACTCACACACTCACACACTCACACACTCACACACTCACTCACACACTCACTCACTCTCAGGTGTTCCTCAGAGTGGGAGGTAGAGGGTATGTGTGTGTGTCTGTGTCCATACGTGACATCAGCTATGGGTCAAACAGGTCCTTGGAGACGTAATTTAGATTATTGCTTTTCAGTTCCTTCTGCTGTTGACCAGATTTCATTATGATGTGAACCTGGGAACCCGGGTCAGGGTGGAGGTCAGGTACTGGATAAGGAGATGGAGAGAGAGAGAGGGAGAGAGAGAGGGAGAGAGAGTGAGAGCCCATTAGGTGCGTTCAACATGACCCGACTTCATGCGGCGCTGCAGCAGGCTTCAGGCGGCTGACTTGAAACTGTGAATTCTGGTTAGACTTTTTGTCCAACTTGAGACGCCGTTGAGGATATGTCATTGCCATCAAAGTACCGTGAGATCGATTCGAGAACTGCCGGCTGTGTAGCCGAGCGCATTTTCTCAAGAGCAACTGCACGGGTTCAAGTGACGACACAGCTATTTCATGATTGGCCAGACTCACACACGACAACTTTGACACGTGTTTTGTAATATTTGGACACCTTCAGTTTCGCCAATGCTCAAATCCGGACCAAACAGTTGAATTGAATTAAACATTAATTGAAGAAAAGGTTTTTCTCCGCCTCTTCACTAACGGAAAGAGTACGTTGAATTATAAATAGAGTAAAGTAAGCACACAGCGCTTAATCGGCCGTGACTGACGTCAACGCAGCAAACCACGAGAAGCTGAAATGTCCGACTTCACAGAGCCGTTTTCAACTCCCTCCCCGACTGCAAGCGGCTACTGTCGCCGGTCGTTTCATGCAGCCACAGTCCATGTCGAACGCACGTATTGTTAGTGACGTGATCAGTGACATCATTAGTGACATCATTAGTAAGTGAGCTGAGAGGGTTAGGGTTAGGGTGTCTAATAATGCTGACTGTGTGTGGCTGCAGGCTGTGAGCAGGGCCTCTGGGGCCCCCACTGCAGTAACCGCTGCCAGTGTCGCCATGGTGCCCAGTGCAGCCCCATCACGGGGGCGTGTGTGTGCACAGAGGGCTACCAGGGCTGGCGCTGTGAGAACACCTGCCAGCCCGGTCGCTACGGTAATGGCTGCCTGCTGGAGTGCCGCTGTCTGAACGGAGCCACGTGCCGGCACGACACCGGGCAGTGTGTGTGTGCTCCAGGGTACACTGGGCCCACGTGAGTGCTGGTGAACACACACACAACAACATGTACACACTAACATGTACACACTATCACGTACACACACAGACACATTCTGTCTCACCAGCACCATTCTCACCTTGTTTCTCCTCTCTATCTCTCTCTCTCTCTCTATCTCTCTCTCTATCTCTCTCTCTATCTCTCTCTCTATCTCTCTCTCTCCTCTCTTCTTCTCTCCCTCAGCTGTGGTGAACCCTGTCCTGATGGTAACCATGGCGCCCAGTGTGAGCAGCGTTGTCCCTGTCAAAACGGTGGAACGTGCCATCACGTGACTGGGGTGTGCTCCTGCCCCCCAGGCTGGATGGTACGACCCAAACACACACCCCCCTCTTCCCCTATCCTGCAGGAGGTCCATCCTCTCCTGCAGGCTGGAGGTCCATCCTCTCCTGCAGGCTGGGTTGTCCGTCTCCTTGTGAAGTATTCCATTAGCAGACATTCAGCTGTATTAGGGTTAGGGTTATCTCTGTATCCTCCCCTGCTTCATGTCTCGGTTTATTAACTGGCTCATCTAGTGTGAGTATTCGTCATGATTAAATGCATTAATACCCTTTAAGGTTTTAGTGAATGTATACAATTAATGTGTATGTGACCTGTTAAATTATATTTGACTGTACTCTATTCAGGGCCCAGTGTGTGCAGAGCCATGTGCATTTGGCAGCTATGGTGTCAGCTGCAGCCAGCCGTGTTTGTGCCAGAACTCAGGCTTGTGTGACCATATCAGCGGACTCTGCCAGTGCAACGCTGGACACAGAGGAGACAGGTAAACACACTGACACAGGTAAACACACAGAGGAGACAGGTAAACACACAGAGGAGACATGTAAACACATAGAGGAGACAGGTAAACACACAGAGGAGACAGGTAAACACACAGAGGAGACAGGTAAACACACAGACACAGGTAAACACACAGAGGAGACAGGTAAACACACAGAGTAGACAGGTAAACACACAGAGGAGACAGGTAAACACACAGAGGAGACAGGTAAAAACACAGAGGAGACAGGTAAACACACAGAGACAGGTAAACACACAGAGGAGACAGGTAAACACACAGAGTAGACAGGTAAACACACAGAGGAGACAGGTAAACACACAGAGGAGACAGGTAAAAACACAGAGGAGACGAAATTTTAAATAATAAATAAATACTAAGCTGCCTTTCAGCACAAAATAGTTATAGCCAACAAACGTTGTGTATCGCATTTCAGTAGCCGAGAGAAAATAGTCCTGTACGTGTGGCTGTTGCTATGCAATGGACAAACAGCATTGTGAACTTCACGTTTGTTAGTCTAGCTAGATCTTGTACCATCTCATTCATTCACATTGCTCATTTGATAAAAGATGCCTTTGAAATAAAAACAATGACAATGGGACACTTTCAATAAAATAATATTTAATTTAAACATTAGGCCTAAACATTCTAAATCAATCATAAATGTTTCGAAGGCACTGGGTATATGCTAGCTAGCTGGAAAATTATTGATTTCTTGTGTTTTTCATTATTGCGAACAGTTTTGAACTCGGTTACCCTCACCTTCCCTTACCTCCCCTCCCTCAACTCCTTCACATACCTCCTTCCCTCCCCTCCCTCACCTCCTTCCCTCCCCTCCCTGACCCCCTTCCCTCACCTTCTTCTCTCCCCTTCCTCAACTCCTTCCCTCACCTCCTTCCGTAACCTCCCTCACCTCTTTCCCTCCCCTCCCTGACCCCCTTCCCTCCCCTTCACCTCCTTCCCTCACCTCCTTCCCTAACCTCCCTCATCTCCTTCACTTACCTCCTTCCCTCCCTCCCCTCCTTCCTTCCCTCTCCTCCCTCACCTCCTTCCCTCCCCGCCGCTCCCTCCTCTCCTCTGATCCCCTTCCCCTGCTCACCTCCCCCCTCGTCCCCTCCCTGCTTTTCCCCTCGTCCCCTCCCCAGGTGTGAGGAGGAGTGTGTGTCCGGCTCCTTCGGCCCCCAGTGTGCTCTTCCGTGTGTTTGTCAGAACGGAGCATCTTGCCACCCGGTGTCGGGGGCGTGTCTGTGTGACGAGGGCTTCCAGGGGCCCCGCTGTGAGGCCCGGCTCTGCCCCTCTGGTCTCTACGGACGCAGCTGCGACAGGTCCTGCCCCTGTAACCCCGACAACACCCTCAGGTTAGTGCTGCCATGGCAACGCCGGCTACACCATCGGGTCCGTGCTGCCAGTCATGGCATTACCTATTATGTCTGTAAACAGCCTGTCAAAAACTTTCATCCTAAGGCTCAAATATATTTTACAGCTCCAGACAGATTTTGGGGGGCAACATTAACCCTAACCCTAACTAACCCTTTTTAAAGTAGCCCGGGTCCATATACATATTATCTACAATCCTGATGCTGAATAGTGGCAAAACATTAATACACTGTAGACTAACACAAGAGTGGCATAACATTTCACAGTTTGTAGAAGTTTCCTGTCAGTGCTGTTAGTGTTCCATCCTCTCCTCTTTTCTCTCCTCTCCTCTTTTCTCTCCTCTTCTCCTCCAGCTGTCATCCGTTGACGGGTGAGTGTTTGTGCTCTGCTGGGTGGGCGGGGCTTCACTGCAACGAGACCTGCTCTTCTGGTTACCACGGCCATGGCTGCAAGGAGCCATGCGACTGTGCAAACGGTTCGGGCTGCAACAGCATCACCGGGGCCTGCATCTGTGCTCCTGGACGCACGGTACACACACACATGCACACACATACACACACACACATGCACACACATTCACACACACATACACATGTGTGTGTGTGGAGGATTGTGCAGTAGACTGACGTGTTTTCCTGGCAGAGTGAGGACTGCTCCGCCCGCTGTCCGGACGGTCTGTATGGGATGAACTGCAGCCACCTCTCCTCCTGCTCACATGTAGATGGCTCCTGCATCTGCACAGCAGGTACCTCTCCTCCTGCTCACATGCTACACACAGGCCAAAGAACCCACCACAGGAACTACATTATCGTTCCTATGCGGTGAGCGTTGGGGGGGTGAACTACAATACCCTCCACCAATCAGATTGCCCTCAGGGTGATACTACTTCATGTATTTGAACCAGGAGCTCTCAGCAGCTCACTCTGTCTAGAGATAAAGTGATCCATGTCAAAAGGGTCACTTTACTTCTGTCAGTCTTTAAATATTGACGTCTCTGGGATGCCTGGTGATTATATCAAGACATCTGGGTTTGACAAGGGTGATTATATCAAGACATCTGGGTTTGACGAGGGTGATTATATCAAGACATCTGGGTTTGACAAGGGTGATTATATCAACACATCTGGGTTTGACAGGGGTGATTATATCAAGACATCTGGGTTTGACAAGGGTGATTATATCAAGACATCTGGGTTTGACAAGGGTGATTATATCAACACATCTGGGTTTGACAGGGGTGATTATATCAAGACATCTGGGTTTGACAAGGGTGATTATATCAAGACATCTGGGTTTGACAAGGGTGATTATATCAACACATCTGGGTTTGACAAGGGTGATTATATCAACACATCTGGGTTTGACAAGGGTAGACTTTAGTGAGGCACATCTGATGATAGTTCACCATAGCAACAAAGATACTGCTCCATTTACATGGTTTATTCTACTTGATCATAAAGTCTGCATACTATTATGTATAGATGGTTTCATTCTATAGTCCCATTTCAAGTTCATTCTGTTCCTCTTGACAATCCCTGGAGGTCTGTCTAAACCTATAATGAATAAACCGAACCTGTTATAATAATTCCTAACCTAAATGAGCTACTATCCTATAATAAACAGTTTATGTAATACAAATTTGAATAAGAGCAATTCCGTATATGGTGCATAATATCAGGTCAGTCAGTAGCAGAGATGAATAGAGGTTTTTGCAAGGTTTTTACTCGTAGAAGAATACGATACGATGAACTTTATTGTCCCGCTCAGGGAAATTTGTCTTGGTCTCTGTGGTGCGTCATCATAAATGCCTTGACAGTCATAGACAACAAACAATACATCCTCAGCCAAACATTATCAACAGTTACATAACATTATTGCACATATCCAATAACATAACACATACATACACCTCATAATAATACATGCTAAAAGATCACCGTAATAAAAGCACTATAAAAATGATTACATGGATTACAGCCTCAAGCAGCATTGAGAAGTTTTATGGAAGTTGGAACAAATGAGTTCTTAAAACGGTTAAGTTTGCAGCAAGGGACTCTATATCGCCTCCCTGAGGGTAGGAGGTCATACTCTGGATGGAGAATGTGAGAAGGGTCCCTTGCTATTCTCTGGGCTTGACTAAGAACAGATTGTTCGTAAATAGACTGCAAGGTCTGGTAGCTGCTTTTTCCAATGACCTTCATGGCCGTGTGCACCAGACGAGCGAGTTTAGTTTTCAGTTTTGCAGTGAGGTTGCCATACCAGGATGACGCCCATATCTGATTAAACTCTCCAGCACTGCCTGGTAAAATAAAACCATAATTCTTTTGTTCACCACATATACCCTCAGTCTGCGTAGGAAATACAGTCTCTGCTGTAGACGGGAACACAAGATGTCAACATGCACATGCCAACTAAAAGTGTCATCTAAGTGAACCCCTAGATATTTATAAGAGCTGACCTGCTCAATGGGTGAGTCATGTATAATGACAGGGCTATGATCCCCTACTGATCTTGGGTCTAAGACCAACTCTTTAGTTTTGAGAACATTCAGAGTGAGGTAGTGAGCATCACACCATTGCACAAAGTTTTCTATTTCAGAAAAATAGGCTGAGGTACTGAAATCTTTGTGCAGTAGACTGACGATGGCGGTATCATCAGAAAATTTAAAAACGAGGTTCCCTGGGTGGCTGCCTGTACAGTCATTAGTATAAAGTGTGAAAAGAACCGGGGAGCAGACACAACCCTGTGGGGCACCTGTGCTGATTGATTTGCATTCTGAGAGGGTGTTATTGACTCTGACCTGCTGACTCCGATTGGTTAAAAAGGAAAAATACCACTTAATTAAAAAAGGGTTAACACTCATCTTCCTTAGTTTAGAGATGAGCAGGTGGGGTTGAAGTGTGTTAAAAGCCGAGCTAAAATCAATAAATAAAATCCGTGCATATGCTTTTGGGCATTCCAAGTGCTTGACAGTGGAGTGGGTGATGCTGTTAATAGTGTCATCAGTACCTCTCCCCTGCCTATAAGCAAACTGATATGGATCAAGTGCCAAGTTGACCTCTGCCTTAAGCACAGATAACATGTATTTCTCAAAACTTTTCATTACAATCGAAGTCAGGGCCACAGGTCTAAAATCATTGTTGTCAACTGGACACGGTTTCTTAGCTACAGGAACTATGATGGATTTTTTCCACAGAGCAGGAACAGTGTGTGAATCCACAGACCGCTGAAAGATGGGGCACCAAGCTAGAGTGAGCTCTTCTGCACATGCCTTTAAAAGCAGTGCAGAAATGCCATCTGGGCCGGTGGATTTTTTAGTGCACACATGTTTGAAAATAGACTGAATCCTGAGTGGATCAATTATAATCCTGTAGCTAACATCAGTTAAAATAGTGTCTAAGACATTATTAGATTCCACAGAAAAGTCAAGGCTATCAAATCTTAGAAAAAAGTAATTCAATTCATTTGCCTTCCCCAGATCATCATCAGTACTGAGGCGTTTCTTGGTGGTATTCATATTTGTAATGGCCTTCATGGAGTCCCACAGCTTTTTTGAATCCGTTGACATAAAAGTCTGCTCTATGGTGTCCTTGTGACGTTTTCTGGCTTCCCTCAGCCTCTGTTTGAGTTCTCTTTGCACCATTTTCAGTCCTGCTCTATCATTGTTTTTAAAGGCTAGCTTTTTCCTATTGATACAGTCCTTTACGCTCTTGGATATGTAGGGCTTATTGTTGGGATACTCAATAATTGTCTTTTTCGTAACCACATTATCTGCACAGAAATGTATGTAGTCTGTTACAACTTCAGTAGCATCATCAATCTCCAGATTAGAGAATATGTCCCAGTCTGTGCAGAGGAGGGATCCTTTGAGTGTTTCTATGCTGTCCTTGTCCCACACTGTCACTGTCTTAGTTTGTGGTTTACTCCTTTTAAAAACAGGTTTATAAATTGGGATTAACCGGACAGCATTGTGATCTGAGTTTGACAGTGGGGGCAATTGTTTTGCTATGTATGCATTTTTTATGTTTCCGTAACATTTATCCAAAACTCTGTTGTTTCGTGTGTTGCATGTCACATATTGTTCAAATCCAGGGAGAGATAGTTCCAATTTACAGTGGTTGAAGAAGTTGTTTTACATTACATTGACATATTTAGCAGACGCTCTTATCCAGAGCGACTTACAGTAAGTACAGGGACATTCCCCCCGAGGCAAGTAGGGTAAAGTGCCTTGCCCAAGGACACATTGTCATTTGGCACGGCCGGGAATCGAACCAACAACCTTCTGATTAATAGTCTGACTCCCTAACCGCTCATCCATCTGAGCTGTTTTCTATAGCACACTCATTATCTCTTCTCTCCTCCAGGTTGGCAGGGTGTGGACTGCAGCCTATCCTGTCCCAGTGGGACCTGGGGGCTGAGCTGTAACCAGACGTGTCTGTGTGCCAACGGCGCTGCATGTGACCCCGTCACAGGCTCCTGTACCTGCAGCCCCGGCTGGAGGGACCAGTACTGCCACATCCCCTGTCCTGTGAGTCTGTCACAGCTGTCCTGTCACCTTCCCTGACTCTGTCACACCTTCCCTGACTCTGTCACACCTCTCCTGACTCTGTCACACCTCTCCTGACTCTGTCACGCCTTCCCTGACTCTGTCACACCTCTCCTGACTCTGTCACACCTTCCCTGACTCTGTCACACCTCTCCTGACTCTGTCACACCTTCCCTGACTCTGTCACACCTCTCCTGACTCTGTCACACCTTCCCTGACCCTGTCACACCTCTCCTGACTCTGTCACACCTTCCCTGACTCTGTCACACCTCTCCTGACTCTGTCACGCCTTCCCTGACTCTGTCACACCTCTCCTGACTCTGTTACACCTCTTCTGACTCTGTCACACCTTCCCTGACTCTGTCACACCTTCCCTGACTCTGTCACACCTCTCCTGACTCTGTCACACCTTCCCTGACTCTGTCACACCTTCCCTGACTCTGTCACACCTTCCCTGACTCTGTCACACCTTCCCTGACTCTGTCACACCTCTCCTGACTCTGTCACACCTTCCCTGACTCTGTCACACCTTCCCTGACTCTGTCACACCTCCTCTGACTCTGTCACGCCTTCCCTGACTCTGTCACACCTCTCCTGACTCTGTCACACCTTCCCTGACTCTGTCACACCTTCCCTGACTCTGTCACACCTCTCTTGACTCTGTTACACCTCCTCTGACTCTGTCACGCCTTCCCTGACTCTGTCACACCTCTCCTGACTCTGTCACACCTCTCCTGACTCTGTCACCCCTGCCCTGAAGCCTGAGGGAAGCTTGCCAGTAAACGTCAGATGTGTGTATCTGAAGTCTCTCCAGGGTGCAGATTGCTGTCAGGTGGTCTCTGGCTGTACCTGTAGACTCCACACACCGTATCACCAGTTCCCAGAATGTTCTGGATGTGTTCTGTTCTCAGGATGGTACCTACGGGCAGGACTGCCGAGAGAACTGTGACTGTGTCCATGCCGACAGTTGTGACCCTGTGAGTGGGACCTGTCACTGCCTGGCTGGCTGGACAGGTCAGTGGTGTGTGTATTTATGTCATCTATAGGTATCTATATGTGTATATAATGTTTGTATGGATATACTATAAGGCAGGGGTTTTCAAAGTGGGTGCCGTGGCACCCTGGGGTGCTGTGACGCATGCTCAGGGGTGCCGCGGAATGGCCCAAGACTTGATCATTCAATTACATAAAAAAACACATATCTCTATTTCAAAATTAATTTTATTGCAATTGGATCAATTAAAATTGTATTTGCAGCACAAACAACTATACGCTACAGTTTACAGTTGATTCAGGGCGTAACGTCAACAACAGGTCTTTAGTTGACTTCGTTCGTTATTCCGTATTGACAGCAGATGGAGGAGTGCAGGTATGGATACGTTCTAAAGAGAGTGCATCCACCTCCACAGGAACAAACATCGGAATTGAAATCAGCAAAGAGAAAAGTGAGGCATTAATCATAGACACAGAGGGAGACAGGGTAAAGAGAGGAGGAGACAAAGAGAGAGACAGAAAAAAGGAGAGAGAGAAAAATAGTAAAAGATAAAGAGCGAGATAGGAGGGAGAGAGAGAGAGATAAGTAAGCCGATCGAGGTTAGTAAGTAGTTTATTATGTGGCATTTTTAGAGCTCTTCATTTTGTAAGTAGTTTATTATATGGCATTTTTAGCTCTCTTCATTTTGTAAGTAGTTTATTATATGGCATTTTTAGCTCTCTTCATTTTGTAAATGAAAATAAATGGTAGTCTAATTGTAGCTAGCTCTCAAGTCTTCTCATGGTGTGTTTCAGGTGTTGGTTAGCACCCAATTACTTTTGATAGAAAGCGGACAACACTGTTCTGCTAAAATGGCTTTAATTCCAACACAAATAACGACTCTTTTAGAAAGTTAACAATTTCTTCGCCGCCGTTGATGTCTTCAGTTAGCCTGACGTTGTCATACTCATAATTCTAGTCAGAATATGAGTCTGGGAACTCTCCGTTGGGCTTTGACTACAGGGCGTGTTTCAAACAAGCCTGGAAAACAAATGCCTCTTCGCTCAATTGGATAGATCTACAACCAATCAGAGCAACAGAGTATGTGACGTATGTTAAGCACCGCATAGTTGTTGTCAACAGAACTAAACTACAAGCAGACTTGAAGTATGCTTGAAGAATGAATACAAACGATTTTTGCCTGTGTTGTAAAATTAATTTAAGGGTAGGGAGAGTACTTGTTCACACGGTCAACCTTTTTGAGCGAAACAATAAAGGGCAATGCATATACGAAGTTCTCCGTTTAGGATTACAACTCCATCGGGGCCAGCTGATAAATTAAACTTTTACCGAATCCCGTAGGAAGGACGGCAAAAACATATTTTCCATCAACAAATGCCTTGATTGCGTCTCTCTGTTCCTCTTTCAAAATTAATGCGCTGTCGATGTCTTCTAAAACAGACTCGATGGCAGAATCACAACATCCCAGATCTCCAGCGGTAGCCATGTTTGTTCAAAACGAATTCAACTTAAGCGCTCTTTTGTGACGTGGGTGATTACGTTACTGTTGATCATCTGTCCATTATCGTATAAAGCCCGACCTGGCAATTTCATTGGTTCGCCCAGATTCTGGTTTTCTGTAGTTGGTCCCCAATACAGCGACAGTACGAGTGTTCTGATTGGCTAATGACAATAAATAAATGGTAAGTGTCACATTTAGTCAATTTAACGTAACGTCACATAACCGCTAATGACAATAAATGGTAGATTAATTGTAGCTAGCTAATTAGCTAGCTCTCAAATCTTCTCACAGTGTGTTTCAGGTGTTGCCTAGCAACCAATTACTTTTGATAGAAAGCAGACAACATGGTTCTGCTAAAATGGCTTTAATTCCAACACAAATAACAATCTGATTCTGATTGGCTGCAGGGATGTCTATTATCGGGTGATAACAGACACCTACTGCGTAATTGCAGGAAAACTGTTCACCGTTTCATTGTTCTAAATTATTCCGCTGGCTACGCCTGTACAAAATATCTGAAATAAGTAACCATAACAACAGTGACGGAGTCAAAGCCTCCATTTACAATTTTAAAAGACTTACAAATTATGAGTGACTTCAATATTTATTTTAACCTATTTGAAAAACGTTTATTTTCTGAATGTAGTGTGTCAGTGTCACGTAACCGCTCATCTCACATCCCATTCGCTATTCACCTCGCTAGTCAATCTACTTCAGACAGGCTGCGGCCAACAGAACAGTAGCAGCAACTCTACACATGGCCGATTATTTTCTTCTTAAAAATCTTGATTTTATTTGGGGACAATTACATGGCTCGATTAGTTGGCTAGTCTTGTTGTTAAACATACTGTCAAATTATAATCACTGTTTGGAGAAAATGTCAACTTTGATGCGTTCATCTCACATCCATTTGCTATTCAACTCGCTCCACAGGCTGCGGCCATACTGTAGCCTAGTAGGCCTACTAGTATATGGCCGATATTGTTCGTGAAAATCTTGATATTGATTTTGGGACAGTGACATGGCTGGTTAGCTAGCAAATCTTATTGTCAAACATACTGTAAAATTATATGTACTGTTTGTCAACAGTACACAATGTTATTGCCTTTGAATCCTGCTAGCATAACGTTAGCTTTTGGGCTAATAGCTCAGCCAAGGGAAAGCCGGTGTTGGTTCTATGAGCTGAGCGGACTATAAATATCAGAGTTGGCTAACGTAAAAAAATGTTAGGTTTATTTTGCAAAACGCCTGAAAACATGAATTAATGTTTGTAAAAAAAAGTGACCTGGTATAAGCGGGATAATGCCCTTCGAGGTGTCCAATATCACCTAATATTGGACTCCGCTGCGCGTCGGACGGTTCACGCCTCCGCATCGTCCATCAGAATGATGGATTTCATCTACACGTATTATAATATTTAACAATATACAGTATTGGAACTGTGGAAGCAATGTATATGTGTGTGAATAAATAACCAGAGTTTGTGTCATTTGTCGTCGTCCCCCCTCCCTGTGTGTGTGTGTATGTTGTGAGTGTGTATGTTGTGTGTGTATATGGTGTGTATGTTGTGTGTGTGTGTGTGTGTGCAGGAGTGCAGTGTGAGGCGGTGTGTGAGGGGGGCCGCTGGGGCTCCAACTGCTCCTCCAGGTGTGACTGTGGAGACGGAGGCTCCTGCTTCCCCCAGGATGGCACGTGTGTGTGTGCTCCTGGGTACCGAGGCTCCTCCTGCCAGCGCAGTAAGAGACACACACATATATATATATATATATATATATATATGTACATACATGTATGGCCACCATGTACAGTGTACAGTACCCTGCTTGCTGTTGTGTGTGCACAGAATGTGATGAAATGTAAAAGGAGTTTAATCCTTTTAACTTCTATGTTTTGTACTTTGCCCTGTTGGTTAATTGGGAGTATAGGATTTATGAGATCTGTTCTAAACACATTTTCCCTGTTTCATCCTGGGGTATCTGTGGCGTTGCCGTGGCATCTCCGTTGCGTTATCGTGGTGTTGCCGTGGCGTTGCCGTGGCCTTCCAGAATGTTCTCAAGGGTTCTACGGCCAGCACTGCAGCCTGACCTGCCCCCCGTGTCTCCATAGCGACGGGCCATGCCACCACACCAGCGGACTCTGCCAGTGTCTCCCTGGATACACCGGCTCCCTCTGCATCCAAGGTCACACACGCACACACACACATACACACAGACACACATATGCACACATACACAAACACACATACACACACATATGCACATACACACACACACACATACACACATATGCACATACGCACATACACACACATACACACTGTTTGTTTGTGTGGATATGTTCAGTGTGTCCAAGTGGCAGGTTTGGGAAGGACTGTGCTGAGGTGTGTGTGTGCACCAACAACAGTACCTGCAACCCCATCGATGGATCTTGCCAGTGCTACCCTGGCTGGCTTGGAGAAGACTGCTCCCAAGGTCTCTCTCTCTCTCCCCCCCCCCCCCCCCTCCCTCCCTCTCTCTCTCTCTCTCTCTCTCTCTCTCTCTCTCTCTCTCTCTCTCTCTCTCTCTCTCTCTCTCTCTCTCTCTCCTGCTACCAAGGTACACACTGTCTCTCTCCCTCTCCCGCTCTCTCTCTCTCCATCTCCGTCTCCCTTTCTCTCTCTCTCTCTGTCTTTGTCTCTCTCTCTCCTCATTGGTTCACTTCTATCTTCCTACCATGTTTCTCTATCTCTCTTCATCCCTTCACCTCATCAAGGTTGTAAACAGTCAGCATGCTGACCAACCTCTTCCTTATAGAGAGAAGAACCTAAACATCATGAGTCACATGTGTGTTTATAAATGTGGGAAGTGTGTGCGCACATTGGTGTGTGTGTCCATGTTGGGATCATGCATGTGTGATCCACGTGTGTTTGTTCCAGCGTGTCCTGCCGGCTCCTGGGGACCCGACTGCGTCCACATGTGTAGCTGCCACAACGAGGCCCAATGCAGCACTGCAGACGGACACTGCAGCTGTAGCGCAGGCTGGAATGGACCGTACTGCTCCCAGCGTGAGACACACACACACACCTTTCAGCTCCCTCACTTCTCTCACCCTCTCATCACTCTCACCACTCTCACCTGTCGGGCCCAGGTTGTCCCCCTGGTTTCTATGGGGATGCATGTGCCCAGGCATGTCACTGCCAGAATGGAGCTGTCTGCCACCACATCAGCGGAGTCTGCTCCTGCAAAACCGGATTCATAGGACCCAGCTGTGAACAGAGTGAGTGAGGGAGTGTCTGAGAGAGTGTGTGTGTAGTGTGTGTCTGAGTGAGTGTGTAGTGTGTGTTCGAGTGTGTGTAGTGTGTGTCCGAGTGTTTGTGCAGTGTGTGTCCGAGTGAGTGTGTAGTGTGTGTCCGAGTGAGTGTGTCCCCAAGTGAGTGTGTGTGTGTCCAAGTGAGTCTGTATCCAGAGTGTGTTGGTGTTACTAACTGTGCATGTGTGTACAGAGTGTCCACTGGGACTGTTTGGTTATGGCTGCCAGCAGCTGTGTGAGTGTATGAACAATGCCAGCTGTGACTACGTGACCGGGACCTGCTACTGCAGCACCGGCTACAAAGGCATCCGCTGTGACCAGGGTGAGAGGATCCTGACACCGCTCCTAACCCTATATCCATTAATGCTAGTTAGAAATGTATGTTTACAGGGGATGAATATTGAACCCTTAACTGCAGATCAAAAGCTTAAAAACAGCCCACTAAACGAGGCTTTGGAATTAGTCGTCAGCTGGATGAACAATCTATTCTTATCAATATTGTTATGGTTCTAAAAACGTGTAGCCGCTGTGTGGATGGAGGAGCTGAACCCGTACACCAAGATCAGTCCTGCGCTGGTGTCGGCCCGCCGGTCTGTAGGCGCTGTGCTGGGGGTCATCTTCCTCCTGCTCCTCATCCTCACCTCGCTGGCTCTGGCCGTGTGGCGACGTCACCGCCGTCAGGAAAAGGAACACACAGCCTGCGTCTCCTACACGCCCACCCAGCCAGGAGACACGGAGCAGCCCTCCTCTGGTGAGGAACCTGCTCATCCTCCCAGACACTCTCCCAGCCCCTCTCTCCCTGTCTCTATCTATCTCTCTCTCTCTCTCTATCTCCCTCTCTCTGCCCCTATCTCCCTGTCTCTATCTATCTCTCTGTGTCCCTCTTCCAGCCCCTGTCTCCCAGCCCCTATCTCCCTGTCTCTATCTATCTCTCCATATCCGTCTCTCTTCATGTCTCTCTCTGTCTCTCTCCCTGTGTCTCTCTCTGTCTCGCTATGTTTGTCTCTCCCAGCATGAATTATTTTAGCTATGAATGGTCGCATCAGGCTGCGGGGTTGTGTCTACAAATCAGACACACACACTCATTCCTCCTCTCCAGGTGTGAGGTGTTCAGGTGTGCTCTGCTCTCTAGGTGTGTCCCCCAGCAGGAGCCTGGCTAGCTGCTCCAACCCCGGCTACCTGACTCTGGGCGCCTGCTCGTACGCGGGCCACTACACTCGGCCCGACAAGAAGACGTCTGCCAAGGTGATGAGACGAAGACCTGCTGTGTCTCGTTGACAGACATTCAAAAAATAATTTGGCTAATGTTTTTATTGTTCATATTTTAAACAACGTCAGCCATTGGTCAGTTTTAGTTCATTGATGTTACTGATAGTCATAGCTGTTATAAAAAAATTCTGTGAAATCTAGAGTAAACTCCAGTGGTTGTTTTCCAGGTGAAGACTAAGAGAAGGTACCGGAACAGTGCCCCAGAGTGGGGAGCTTACTACAACCTGAACGAGATGGGTCAGTTTCACCCCAAAATGATCAGATAGCCCATCTGCTAAGTTTCAGGTCCAGTCTGTTTCCATCTCTAACACGTACAAAATCAGGAACTATGGAATTATTAGTCTTGTTCCTCCCTAGAGGCCTGTCTAAACCTCTAATAAACAAACTAACCATGTAATGATCATTCCTAACCTATGTGAGCTACTACAAGCGCAGTAACTCAAGTGACTTCTCATCCTGTTCTTTTAAAGCACCTCAAGGTAGAACAGTGACCCTGTTTTCTCCAAACACAAAAAATCAAAATCGAAGTTTCCATCAGTGTAGAAAACAGTGAAGGATTTTACAATCTCTTTTGAGACTGCAGCAACACAAATCTAACATGTACAGGCTTCCATTAGCTTGATATTGATCTTATCTCTTTTTCTAGAACTTACACCCTATATCCTACAGCCTATATCCTACACCCTAGCACCTACAACCTCCATCCATACAAGTACTTTCAGTGTGTTCAGTTGAAGCGCCTAGAGAAAGGTGATGCCATGATTTATAACCCGGCCTTTCTTGTAGCAAGGCTCTAACAGCCGTGTGAACTCTGTAGGTGTTTACTGTTTGGACAGACGGTACAGCTACCATGTAGAGCAGTGCTACAAAGGTACAGTATAATCATGTATTTAGCTTTTATCCAAAAGCTCTACCACTGAGCCCTACTCCTGCCCTGAACCCCTGCAGCAGTGATAACTACAGCTGAATGGTCTTGACAAACCATCCCTGTTCTCATAGACCCTCAGCCAGTCCCCTCAGCCAATCCCCTTGCTCCTTCTGTAGCCAATAGCTGAGTCTCCTGTGTGTGTCTCTGCCCACCCCCTATCCCCTTTGCCTTTTCACCTACACCTTTTGTCTCTCTGCCCCCCCCCCCCCCCCCTATCCATTATAACCCTATCCCTGCTCCCTCACCCCATTGCCTTTTACATAGGGCCATATTCCCAGAGTCAGGAAGCAGCCCTGACCCCTGGGGGTGCCTTGCTATGTCCCCTGAACAAATATATTGTGCAGACCTTTGTTTTTTCCAGCTCTGGGGAACTGATCCGGACACCCTGGTCATCAGTTGCTATATTCATTGAACAAACAGATCAGCCGCATCTTCTTTACGGAAGCCCTGGGGTAGCCCCTTCTCAGAGCTAACTTTCTTAGTTGCAGTTTGTTTGGACTTTTTTTACTCCCACAAAACCCTGCTGTGGGCCTATCAGGACTTTTTTTTTACCGTATCTTCCAGTGTCCCTCTGAGTGTGTTCAGTATGATGCTCAGTTGTCCCCTACCATCCGTATGTTCAGTACAGTGTCACCTACCATCAGTATGTTCAGTACAGTGTCACCTACCATCAGTATGTTCAGTACAGTGTCACCTACCATCAGTATGTTCAGTACAGTGTCCCCTACCATCAGTATGTTCAGTACAGTGTCACCTACCATCAGTATGTTCAGTACAGTGTCCCCTACCATCAGTATGTTCACCTATCAGCCAGAGGGGGTCCTTCCTGGAAGTTTGATTTCCTCTCCAAAAATCTCTAGAAAATTCTGTGCTGTATGTAACCTTTCTTTGGGGTTTCCAGACCCACCCTGGGCAGACTGTAAACATTTTGTTGTGCTTACAAGCACTCTTTAAGGGCATGTTTTTTCTCCAGGCCCCTCTCTGGGTAAGCTGTGCTAACAAATATTGAAAAATTCTGATCCGAAAATTCAAGGTTACCTCTTCTCAATCCTGTCAACAACAAAAAAAGCCTAAAATGGGCATACCCAGAGTAAATTGAAAGCTGTTGTTGAACCATTTGGAGTACATGCATGATTGTTGTCTCTTTTGAAAGGTGACACTCTGAAGTCCTGTCCCCTGTTGTCAGGACCCCTGTAAGTCCTGCTGGTGATGAGTAATAGAAGCTTGAACACAAGGAAATTGAAAGTATTTATTTCTGCCTGGATTTGGTTTTGAAAAAGGCCTGAAGAGGCCTAGAGGTGGTAGGTCTTAGCTGGAAAACAAAATTGGAACACAGCATGAAGACTTACCTAATTAAAGTGAAATATAATACCACAATATATTCATATTCCTACGTCACGTTTTTCTAAAGGTACATCCAGGTGTTTACTTTTGGAAATTCCAAAAGGACCCTTGGTAACCAAGGTCAAATACTTAGGATAAAAAGGTAATACTTTTCATAATTGTTGTCTTTAATGAAAGTTGGTACTTAGAACTATCATAATATAGCTAAATCCCCCATTAGTATTGCTGAAACACATTGGAATGCTTTATCTGATTTACTAGGATTGACACAGAAAACCTTTGTGAACCAGCCAGTTTCAGTTTAGTACCAAAGAAAGAGTGGGGAGGGGGAGTGTGGGGGCAGGATGCACAGATTTTGGGAGCCACCTGGTTGGCTTTAGAAGGCTATGGACAGGGCATGGAAGCTCTTATTGGGTCAAATGAGGTGTCAATCGAAAGGTCAGAGTGTAGTGGCCATTTTGACACCAATATATTGTAAATATTCTGAAGCGAACCCGAGTTATGAGCGATTGTGTGTCAGTGACTGGTCTCTTAAGTTGGCGAAGTCAGAATGATGCAACAAGATCATGGCTATTTATGGATGTTATACATTGTTTTGGACAAAATACTTTACATGGTTAGATAGCTTGGACTCAATCTTGAAATGGTTTACGTCAATAAAATCACAAGACTTGTAGCTTACCAATGATGCATGTGTAATAGTAACCCTAGTCACTATTTTTTTGCTGGGGGGGAGATTTAGACAACTTAACAAGCTACAACCCGCCGGCGGGCCATTGAATCGCGAAATTCTGGTTGCTCGAATTATAACAGTAAGATTCAGATCCTAACCCCCCCACCCCTCAAAAAAACTAATTAAGCCAAGAAAAAGCCAAACAGTGTCATCACCAAACACACAAATTGCGGAAGGAGCCGCCCCTAACTTCGTGACGCCCCAGGCAGCTGCCCGGTCGGCCTGTGCCTAAAACCGCCGCTGACTAAATATTCAAATAGAACAAAATTCTGGCTGCTCAATTAAAACAATTTGTGCCAGATTTTTTGGGTTCAATTTCACCATATAAATTTGAGCAGCCTGAATTTTGTTCTATTTTAATTTCTGAAGCTTGTATTTTTGGGGGTAATTTTTGGTCCCACTGGGGTCCCACAGTAGCCTGGCTCTGCCCTCCTACGTACTTCCGCTCAATTTGGATTTTGCTTCTGTACTAGGTCTGGGATGTCGGTTCTGAAGTCGGTTTCCAGAAACAAATTTTTTGTAGGTCCAATCAGCGAACAGAGGGAGTGGCTGAGAACGATGACGTTAATGTCGTGCACTTGTTTGAGTAGTTCAGTAATGGCGGTGGACAAAGATGCGAGCGCAACTATTCTGCCGTTGCGGCAACGCTGCCGAATATAGGTTAAAACCGGAGCAAGAACATTCCTTGCTGAGTTTTGTTGGTGGCCATGATGTTGTGGCCCTCCTCCCCACGGGGTTCGGGAAAAGTTTGATTTTCCAGCTACGGCAGCTAGCTCCGTTACAGTAGTGGTGAAGGAGTTGGCTAAGGCGAACGCTTGCGATTGGTTATGGCAAATCAGAGTGGCTCTGGGCGGATCCAATAGTTTTAAACTTCAACAGAGGACCCGCCTTCAAGGAAGTCAACGTTTGTCAATCGAGACATCCCAGACCCTCTGTACAAATGAAATGTACGAGGGTCTGGTTAGGACCAGGCTAGTCCCACAGGGTGTTTCCTCATTATTACAGGTACACTTGCACTTAGAGATTAATGTTGTGTAAAAGCACTATTTTTTGGTTGTTCACAATATGTACTTTTTGTTTTTGACTACCCGCAATGCTGTGGGGCTATCTTGTTGTTATTATCAGTGACCTATGCACTTTGTAAAGCTCTCTCTTGGAAGTTGCTTTGGATAAAAGCGTCTGCTAAATGAATAAATGTATTAAAACTTACCCCTAACTCTAACCCTAACTCTAATCCTCACACACCTATTGCAGCCATCTCCTTGGATTCTCAGTGCTGTTTCTCTGTGCTCCTGTGTTCGGCATTGTTCTTCATCCTCCATATAACTTTTTTCTGATGACCTACTTTCCTAAAGGCTGTTCACTTCAGTTTTGTTCTTTAAATCATGCATTGTCTTTATAGACTATAGAAATCACTGAAACTGATTATGTTTTTATTGAATTGTAGTTCAGTTTTGCACTCTTAATTCTTATCTCAAGTGTGTGTGTGTACATTTGTGCGTGTGCGTATGTGTGTGTGTCCCCTCCCCAGACTACATGAAGGGCTCCGTGTCCAGCTCGTGCTCCCAGGGCAGTGAGAACCCCTACGCCACCATCCCTGAGTCCGCCGCCCGGCCCTCAGAGAGCAGCTACGTGGAGATGAAGTCTCCTGTCCACCACTTGCACCACCCAGACCTATCCTGCTGCTCCTCCACTGTGGTCACCAACCCTGCCCTCGCCCTCACCCACCCTGCCCTCACCCACCCTGCCCTCACCCACCCTGCCCTCACCTATGCTAACACCTCTAAACCTGCTGCAACTAGCAGAAACATCTACAACCAGGGTGAGTGGAGGGTTAGTGTTAGGGCTAGTATAACGAGGGTGAGTGAAGGGGCGGGCTTTGCACTATAGCGGCACTTGACTTAGCTGTGTCTAGTGACGACTTTTACACAAGCAAGATTAGTGAACGACTTTTACACAAGCAAGACGATGAACAAAAGTTTTAAATGTCCCTTCTTTTCTTTCTTCCTCTCCATCTCTATCCTCCTTCTCTCTCCTCTTTCTCACCCCCCCTTCTCTGCTGTCCCCAGAGCCGTCCGTCGCCATCCTCCACCGGGCCGGTGGCTTGGTGGCAGCCGGCTACCTCCAGAGCCCCTATGACCTGCCGAGGAACAGCCACATCCCTGCCCACTACGACCTGCTGCCTGTACGCTTCAGCCCTGCACACAGCCCTCCTCTGCCTACAGACTCCTCTAGCTCTGTGCTATAGAGCACTCTGTTTTTGACCCAAAATGGCTTCTACTAATTTATGCAACTGAGGACTGACTTTGTCACCTTGGTGGCAACGTTGGTACCAAACTATTTAACACTTTTTATTTACTTCTGGTGGTCTGGAGAATTTACCAAAAGGTGACGTGAAAGACATTTGTTCAACTCCTGGAGGTTTGTGTTGGGCACTCCAGCACTTCTTAGCATGGTATGGCGGGAAGACTGTGGACCATGACGAGGGACATCAAGAGACAGATGTTGTGATGATGTCGTTACGCTCAGAATTGTCATGCCTGATTTCTAACTCAAACACATTTGTGTGCAGCTCTTTAATTGAACTCCAATATGAACTAGCCAATCAGAAGCAAGGAATGCCTGATGCCGCTACATGTCCTGGAGCAGAAATTCGACAAATGCAGACATAAACCCTGCATCATTAGGGATCAGCATTACCTCTGCCCTGCATCATTAGGTATCAACATGACCTCTGCGTGTCTGTCTGTGACCCGAAAGAACACACGCTGTTCTTCTAGTTCTGGTATTTATACATTATCTTATTTTGTGTTTACTTTGCATGTTTAAGATCAAAACTGTCCTGTAATGCCTTTTGGCAGACACAATCTTTTGTATTTGTTAAGTTGAGAGAAATGTAACAATTATATTACTGTGCAGTAGTTATGTGATTTGTTAGGACGTAAAGCTCATGTGCATGCGTGCCAGATTATAAATCTGTTTAGTAGTTTATGGAGCAATTCCGTCATTGCTCCATGTATCATTTGTAAAAACAGACTTTATATTCAGCCTAACCCTTTAAAGATCCCATGACATGCTGTTTTTGGATGCTTTTATATAGGCCTTAGTGGTCCCCTAATACTGTATCTGAAGTTTCTTTCCCGAAATTCAGCCTTGGTGCAGAATTACAGCCACTACGAGCAGTCCCACAATGAGCTTTCCCCAGGAAGTGCCGTTTCTGTATCTGTAGCCATGCTTTGGTCGTTTGCAAGCCATGATGTCTTGAGGAAAAACCAATACCGCGCTCGCACAGTAGTAGCTCATTTTCTCATTGGTGGGCCAAATTCTCTGTGCAGGCAAAGCAGAGAAAGGGGAGGTAACCGTCATTTTCAAAACCGTGCGTTTGAGCTTTCATTTCTCAAAGGCGGAGAAGAATACCAAGGGCTTGGTTTACACCTATCGAAATTTATAGCCACTGGGGGACCAAAGGCAGGCTAGGGGAACTCATTAATGTTAAATAAACTAAAGTGAACATTTGAGGTCATGGGACCTTTAAACAACTGGTTGAAAATATTGTTTATTTCTGGTAAAAGATTAAAGAATTGCTATTAAATTTATAGTAATTTACAATTTTTCATACTTTTTAAGGCTTACAATAAAATTACTGTGGTTTTATCTTAGTTTGTGTACTGGCAACAACATCATTTTTTAATTCTATCTGATAAAAGTGTAATGCTATTTGATACTGGTTGTCAAGAAGTGCATTTAATATGAAATACACAACTATTAAAAAGCTGCATCATTTGGCAACAATGTTTTCATCATTGTGTAACCCCAACCCCTTCACAGAGATGGGAAGTAACAAAGTACAAGTCAATTTTCAAACCAGGTTCATTACTTCAGTTTATATCTGTATTTGGTGGCATGATCTTTTATCTTGGCCTTTTTTCATTTCCTTGCTATCGCGCACAACAAAGTAAGCTAAACATGAGCATCTGTATTTCTACTTGAGTGAAGGATGTGTGTACTTTTGGCATCTCTGCACTATTGTTACACATTACACTGTGATTACACCGTGGTTACACTGTCATTACACCGTGGTTACACCGTGGTTACACTGTGGTTACACTTTTTTTATTTTCCGGCTATCACACACAACAAAAGCTAGTCCAGGAAGCTACCATGGAACAAGAAGCTACCATGGAGCAAGGCAGAAGGAAACAAGAATGGCTAACGTTAGATGGATGAAATGGGTTGGATGAGACAGAGTTAGCGATGGAGACATGACTGAGAATAGAGACATTCCCGATCACCCATGGCAAAAAGCATTATATATATAAGGGATAGGGTCTGAGTATTCCTGACATGCGATGTATGTCTATAGTGTATTTTTGGTAACACTTTAGATGAGCTCACCAAATTCATAATTTATTAACCAATTTGTTACCTATTAGTTAACGGTTTGTTCACCATTAGTTATTTATTGTTTATACAAAATGTATCATTAGTAAAGCATTTGTTCACACAGTTAGGGTTAGGGTTTAGGGCTAGGGTTTGGGTTCAGGGTTTAAGTTTTGGTTAGGGTTTAGCTTTACTAATGCTTTACTAATGATACATTTTGTATGAACAACAAATAACTAATGGTGAACAAACCGTTAACTAATAAGTAACAAATTGGTTAATAAATTATGAATTTGGTGAGCTCATCCAATGTGTTACCGTATTTTTGTATTCATGTATTATATAATGTAAGGTAGTAATAATGGGTACTTTTTACTTAAGTATTTGTCACAGCCCATACTTCTTTACTTTTGACTTTGTGATGTCAGTACTTCAACTTTTACCTGAGTCTTTTTAAACATGAGTATCTGTACTTTTACTTGAGTGAAGGATTTGTACTTTTGCCATCTCTGCAAACTTATACATTCTTTGTCCAGACCCAAATCCCACACGTTAAAGCTAAGAGAGTATTTTCTTAGCTAATTACATTATACTGCATTCTTATCTGCGTTGTATGTACTTAATTAACTAGCCATTTCTCAAGGAAATACTGGTGTTGTAACAGAATAGGAATGTTGTAAATATGGCAGCAAGACTCAATTTTTTCACAAACATTTATCAAATGTTTTCAGCATCTGATTTCTTTATTACAATTTATGTGGTCAAATACACATACAGACAGTGTGTCTTAGGATGTGATTCTGGACTGGACATTCATGAATGGTGCACTTTTATTAAGATAACTGATAACTTAAAAGATATGAACACAATGGTTCAATTTATATATATGTACAAAATGTAATTCCCCACCCTTTACACACTCCAACAGAAATAAACCCCCCCAAATATTGAAAAATATGTAGCTTTTTTACTTACACACACATTAATTAACAGCAATGCATTATTGATCAAACAAAAGGTAAAGCAAACAATTGAGGTATATGAAAACATACTCCACAAAAAGACGTTCATTCCAGTTTAGACAGCTAGCTGGATGTATGAGGACAGGTTAGCAATGCCATTGGGGAGAGCTGCCATCACAGTATACTACTCTCTACTAATGCTTTTAGCTTCAAGCTACAATCGTGAAGTTTGTGTTTAAGGTCCACCTTAGTTTGATGACTGGTCATACCACTGTGTCGCCTTTTTATAGAGAATAATATAATCACTGCACAGAGTGATGATACAACAAAATGTAGTAATAATATTAATGGAGCTTCCTAGCCAAGCATGTGGATTATAAGGTACATTACAGCTAGCAATGCCCCAGCGTGAACAGAACTACTACCCTTCAAGGAAACAGTCATTTTAGTAGAGACAAATGAAAATATATAATTATAAGTACATGGAACAAACATTAATGGCATGAACAGCAATTAGTTTAGCTAGCTTTGTAAGGCATAATGAGGGGCTGGAGTACAACACCATGAGGGTGAGCTGGTTGGCATGGTGACAGGACACGAGAGGGTGAGCTGGTTGGCATGGTGACAGGACACGAAAAAGTGAGCTGGTTGTCATGGTGAAGGGACATGAGAGGGTGATCTGGTTGGCATGGTGAAGGGACATGAGAGGGTGATCTGGTTGGCATGGTGACGGGACACGAGAGGGTGAGCTGGTTGGCATGGTGACAGGACCTGTCCTCCTCATCAGGGAGGGAAAGCAGCTGTGGGTGGCTCTATGGAACAGCTAGTAGGGGACAGTGCCACACACAAACAATGTGGGTTAAAGCTAGTAGGGGACAGTGCCACACACAAACAATGTGGGGTTTTTGGTAACCGTCTTGAGTTTTGAAATGATATTAATATTTAATTTTGGTTTGGATGAGAATAATTGCATTGTACTGTTAACCTTCCTAACAGCATGTTTGATCTTTTCCTCAACATTGAAACTTGGCCTTCTTCAAGACAAGGGTCCTTCATTGAAGTCAGTAAAGATTCTCATGTTCAGTTGCAAGTGGTTACATTTATAAACTTTACATTTGTAAATGATCTAGCCCTGTGAAACACATTTAAAACAGTAATATGAATTCCTTTCTAGTCATCTGTTCATTTCCATTTAGAATGAATGACGATACACACAAAAACACGTCAGTCAACCGTTACATATTCCCAACATTAGCCTGATTACATGTTCCCAGCGTTACTATGGTTGTATGCTCCCAATGTTACATGGTTACATGTTCCCAAATTGGAACTGGAAATGCTTTTACACAATTTCCTTTACTGAATATCCATGAGAACAAAACGCCATAATATTGAGAAAACGTGTCTACATCAAAGTAGTAGTGTTCTCATGTATATGACAAATGTATCGGACAAAATGCTTCACGCTTAAAAGTTTCCTTGAAATGTTTTTATACGAACAGCTTATTAGATGTGGTCTAATAGGTGGTCTTGGCAATGTGCATGTTTCCATCAGTCAGAGGAATTCCCTTGTTTAAAACATGCTACACAGCCAAGAGCCGTTTCAAACATGCAAAAGCAAATGCATACTACAAGCAAATTGACAATGTGTAAAACCCTTCTGCTCCTCATCTCTGCATGCTAAAGAACCTTTAGCTGGTCTGAGCCTGCCAGGGTCACCATGTTTTTCTGCATTGAACTGGTCTCACTGGGACACAGTCTGAGCTGGTCTCACTGGGACACAGTCTGAGCTGATCTCTCTGGGACACAGTCTGAGCTGGTCTCTCCAGGACACAGTCTGAGCTGGTCTCACTGGGACACAGTCTGAGCTGGTCTCACCACGACAAAGTCTGCTCCACTGGGCGATGGAACTTAAGAGCTTCTTAGATGTTCGTAAAATACATGAGTATATATATGATTTGAGAGTTTTTAAAACCGGGAACCTTAAAAAATGGCTGATGGTGGAGGGTGGCTACAATTGAAGATTGTAAGTAGAGCAAGTTTGGGTAGAATACAGGTGGTGGGGGTGAAGGCAACACTGTGGGTTAGGGTTAGATGTTCTGGGTTGGGGTTAGATGTTCTGGCAACACTGCATCTTTGGTTTGTTTTCTGTGGGCTGCACCTGGATGTTCACCACATTGTTGCTAGGAGACATGTCGCACTCCTGGCGCTCAGACATCTGCTTCTGGGAGACAATATGATAGATTTCTGACAGGGGGAAGGGAGGCAGGGGGAAGGGAGAGACAAAGAGGCAAGGAGGCAGGGGTAAGGGAGGGAGGGAGGGAAAGAGGGAGGGAAAGAGGGAGGGAAAGAGAGGAGAAGTTCATATCAGACTGGGCATGGAAATGCAGACACCAAATAGCTGCTTGCACGCTCACCTGTCAGAATGCTCTGGAAGGCCGTCTCAACATTGGTTGAATCTAAGGCTGACGTCTCAAGGAAAGACAAACCATTCTTTTCTGCAAAAAAGTACATGATATTATAAAATAGATTACAGACCCAGTCACTTATCTGGACAATGTACCTTCTGACAGTGATGTGGTATCCATCTGAAATTATGTCCTCAGACTGTGCTAGCTGTGTCTGAACGGGCCATCACATGTTGCTGTTTAGTAAACTTAGTGTCTGTCTTTCTGTATCACAATTCTCTGAAGAAGCGCTCCCTGCACAAAGTCAACGGGAGCCCTGCTTAGGACCCAAGCACGTGCAGTGCTGCATGTGTCGTTGATTGGATGAGCGGTTCGTGTTCATGAAAAACAAACAGGCCTGTAAATACATAAACACGTCACACAGCATTTTGTATGTTTTCTACAGAATCCAATTATCTTTTCTGACCAGTAGACGGTGATCATGGTCAATAAACAAATTAGTCTCACTTTTGTTAGCCCTCCATCCTCACTCTTGGGAATATTAGAGGTGTACTGACGTTTCTACCTCTATGGGAGGAACCGAATCTAACCCATCCTGTCCTACTGACCAGCGAAGGCACGAGCCTCATCGGTGGGCACGGCCCGCAGGTGCCTCAGGTCGCTCTTGTTTCCCACCAGCATGATGACGATGTTACTGTCAGCATGGTCCCTCAGCTCCTTCAGCCAGCGCTCCACGTTCTCATAGGTCAGGTGCTTGGCCATGTCATAGACCAGCAGAGCCCCCACCGCCCCCCGGTAGTACCTGGAGGGTAGAGGAGGGAGGGAGGGGGGGGTGACAGTCAGGCAGAGAGACAGGTAGGGGGACAGACAGGCAAGGGATTAGAGACACCGGCAGACAGGGAGATGTGAGGCAGTCAGGCAGACAGGTAGACAGGTAGACAGGGAGATGTGAGGCAGTCAGGTAGACAGGAGGGGAGGAAGGAACACAGACCTGATGGTCACCATTAGTGGGCACGACCCAGTGGGCTCCACCCAGTGGGCTCCACCCAGTGGGCTCCACCCAGTGGGCTCCACCCAGTGGGCTCCACCCAGTGGGTTCCACCCAGTGGGCTCCACCCAGTGGGCTCCACCCAGTGGGCTCCACCCATGTACCATAGACACATCGGGAGATGTTTTTTCATGCATGCAGTTGTACAGAATGTACAGTATTTGCTAAGTTTCTAACATATTTATTCAATAAGGAATATTTTGTTAAGGAACAATGATTCATGATTGAATATTAGAATAGCCTATTTAATAGGCATAAAAACATTTGAAGAAAGTAAACTGAGACTTGTGGGCCCTACTGTAGATCTAAGGAATACAATCTCAACACTACAAGTCATTTATGTACAGGTTAAACTAACGAGTTGGCTAAGCTTACGCAGAAGTGATGGCTCGGTAGCGCTCCTGACCGGCCGTGTCCCAGATCTGAGCCTTTACCGTCTTCCCGTCCACCTGGATGCTACGCGTGGCGAACTCCACTCCGATGGTGCTTTTACTCTCCAGGTTGAACTCGTTCCGAGTGAAGCGGGACAGCAGGTTACTCTTACCCACACCCGAGTCCCCGATCAACACCACTGAACAAAATACACAGTTTGTTGTGACAGTTCGGAAAATATAACGCTACTGAAACTTGTTTGATGAAACTGAGTGAATAATTTGCAAGGCTACCCTTAACAAAGCAATGAACAAGCACATGCTAAAACCAGTGACTCATACGTAGCTAACTACTCTACTATAAAGCAAAATTCCAGAGACAGATTCACAAAACGGACCCCGCTGCCACTCACGGGGGTCCGCTGGGTTTGTTTGTGGTTCGCTTGCAAACTGGCTAGGTAGCTAGCTAGCAAACAGAAGAGGACAGGCGACCGAGTGGAATACAGAGCACACACCTTTGAATAAATAATCATACTCGTCATCTCTGGTTCCCATTTTATATCAGGTGAATATGTGTATTTCTTCAAATTATCATGCAATAATGTTGAGAAAAGCCTTTTTCTTCTAGTTATTTAACAAGACAGCTGGCTAACTGCTAACGGATTGTTTTCAACCCGTACTTCCGGGACTTCGAAAGATTCTGAAGTTTACCAGAGAATGTCTAATATGGGGAGAACCATCGACATAATAAAGAGAACCGTCTCCTTCGGGAAACTTCCGGGTTCTGAACTGTTTGCCGTTCCACTTATACTCTTTGGTTCCACTCTGGTTCCATACGAGGGCACCAGTGAGTGCAGAACGAATGGATGTCTATAATAATAATAATAATACATTTTATTTTCCAAGGCACCTTTCTCGGCACTCAAGGACACCATACAGAGGTATATCAAAAAACATTAAAAGCATTAAAAATTAGAAATACAACTAGTAGTAGTGAAGAGATTTGTTTTGAGTTGTGATTTGAAATGAGGGAATGAATAAATATTGGGGTGGGAGTGACATACAGAGACGGGGAGCAGAGCGGCTGAATGCTCTACTCCCCTTGGTGGTGAGACGGGTAGAGCGGCTGAATGCTCTACTCCCCATGGTGGTGAGACGGGGAGCAGAGCGGCTGAATGCTCTACTCCCCATGGTGGTGAGACGGGCAGAAGGGCTGAATGCTCTACTCCCCTTGGTGGTGAGATGGGGAGCAGAGCGGCTGAATGCTCTACTCCCCATGGTGGTGAGATGGGCAGAAGGGCTGAATGCTCTACTCCCCTTGGTGGTGAGACGGGCAGAGGGGCTGAATGCTTTACTCCCCATGGTGGTGAGACGGGCAGAGGGGCTGAATGCTCTACTCCCCATGGTGGTGAGACGGGCAGAGGGGACAGACAGGTGTATGGAGGAAGAGGATCTGAGGGAGTTAGTGGGACCCTGGAGAATATCATACAAATATGGGGGGTGTGAGGTGGTGGATGGCCTTAACTGTAAGTGGACCTATACCCCTCAAAATCCACTTTTCTCAGTATATAATTTTAGGCTGATAATTTAAAAGAAAATACACACTGCTGGGTTTTAGATTTTAGAGTAACGTCACTTTTTTGTTCTAAAAAGCCTTTTAAAATGTCAATGACGTCATATAATCAGCATTCATTAGCAGAATGCTGATTGTAATGGGCAACAATGACCCACCCTGTATGATATCTAAAGGACATTAGTTCTTCCATTCATTTTGCACTCATGCCGGCGATCACCCCCAGTGGAATGGAGTTTGGTGGAACTGCAACCAAATTTGTTACAATGGGGCTTAATAGGGAGTGGACAGGCTCTCCATAGACGGGCTCTGAGTTTACCAAGATGGTTCACTACGTCACCATTCAATTGGAAACGATATCTGCAAAAAATAAACATAAGAATCTGGACACTGAATTTCAACGCCCCAATTTAGGAAAATAGCAAAATAGATTAGGTGTCTTAAATGCATAAACAACTATTTATAAAAAAAAACAATTTAGCCTATTTTAAAGGCTATTACTTAAAGGTGCTGTATGCGATTTTGTGAAAAAATTGAAGGGTGAGAAACAGCATCCCCGCCCACCGCCACATTGGTAAACGCCTCCCACACCTGTGCAGACAATAAAAGTTTCAAAAACATTTCTGATCCCTCTCACCATCCTGAATCTGACTCACATATAGAAAAGGCACAAGAGCTTGGTCAGATATTCTCACTAATTGGTCCAGTATGGAAGCAAATCAGTGACATAATGTAAAACATTTCATGCATTGAATACTTGATATTGAAATTTCAACACCACTGAATTTGTTGGTTTTAAATTCACCTCTTTAAAATAGAAATATTAATTTATTTCAATGTAAAAAAACGAATCTGATCCCAAAATTTAAGGTTCGGAAATTCAGGTTGCTCCAGCAACATACGTTTTTTTCCGCCGAATTCACAGACGTTATGCAAGTTTCAGGTCATGCTCTTATTTTGAAGGCGAAATAGCAAAACCAGAAATGCATTTAAGGACTACAGAGACCAGTTTGACGGTAATTTTATTGCTGCCTTTTCCGGACACGTTATAGTTGCATCAGACAGAAACGACAGACAACGACTGTCATGGCAAGCACAGAAGAACAAGGTAATTTGCACGGTAACATCGGCAATTGTTTTGTCATAGATTCTGAATGTTGATTTTTTTTTTTTTATAAGTCCGTAAATAACTAGGATTTTATAGACGAGCATCATCAATGCACCTCTCTTGTGTGGGTTAACCTAACACACATGTGCCGAAACGAAAGCTCAAAAGCTAGTAAATCTAGTCAGAATAATTACAATCTAGTCATATTATGTATGCTAATATCTTCACATGCCCGTGTGTAGTTTACAAATAAGTAAATAGATAGCTGTAGCAGCTGCTTTAAACCTACATGGGTTATCTGTGGATTGATGATACAATTGTGAGTTGAAATAAAAGGAGAGTGAGATTAAGACAGAAGTGATACTGTTGAGATGACGAAAACACATTGCTACTGAATACTCAGACTAAAGACGACCAGACACAAGATCTCCGTCTAGGTAGGAGCAGGCTTAGCTATGAAAAGGAATTTAGCCTGAACGGGAAATAACATGAAAAAATGCAGCAGTGGCTTCTGGAATTAAATATTGGGCATAAATGAATAACATGCACTGTGATTGAGGGCATACAAGCAAACCTCGTAACTTTAGAGTTAAGGTACTTGAATGTAATGGAAAAGAACACTTAATAACAATATTTGGATAAAAAGCAAAAGATAATCACCTGGACATGTGATGTCCCGGAAACCTTACATTAATTTCCACCTCTGCAACCCTTCAAATACATAGCTAGCCTTTGACTTTCTTGTAAAGTAGTAAATTGATCAACATTTCCGACAATCATTCAAACTGATCGAATTACCTAATTGCAAGTGGGTTATTTGTAAACACTATTGAAGAATATGTGGCATTTGGGGTATAAGAGGCCAGGTGAAAAGGCCTATCTTTCATAGATTTATGCAATCCCCATTAATATGGGTATTATTATACCTTAAAGTTCTGGGGGCTTGGGAAGTGTGTGCTACTTTCCATCTCAGCCTTTTAGGCTTCAGAAAAAATCATTGCCTTTTTGTGTTACAATTGTGTAATTGTTGAGGTTTCTTGTTGAACACTAATTTAGTATTTAACAACTTTATTTACAAATGTACTTTTCAGTATGGCAATGACTTTAGACATGGTCGTTTATGTCCTATCATGAGTCAGGTCAGACTCGCTGTGTGTGCTGGCACCAATTAATCAGTACTTGGTTTCAAACATCAGAGTAGCTTGGAAGTGAATCCCCACTAGGATACTAGCCCTCTGAGCACCGTGTTGGTCCACCCACTAGGATACTAGCCCTCTGAGCACCGTGTTGGTCCACCCACTAGGATACTAGCCCTCTGAGCACCGTGTTGGTCCACCCACTAGGATACTAGCCCTCTGAGCACCGTGTTGGTCCACCCACTAGGATACTAGCCCTCTGAGCACCGTGTTGGTCCACCCACTAGGATACTAGCCCTCTGAGCACCGTGTTGGTCCACCCACTAGGATACTAGCCCTCTGAGCACCGTGTTGGTCCACCCACTAGGATACTAGCCCTCTGAGCACCGTGTTGGTCCACCTTCATCTGGGCATCAGATTGTGTTCTTCTATTACTGTGAGGGCTGACTGCAGAACTTGATGCGGTATCATTCCAAAACGCTAAGTTATCCTGCCTGATCATTGGTGGAACAAAACTAGCCTCGCAACATTGTATTGTATTTTTACAGCGTCAGTCTTGTCCTTTAGTAAACTGCCTCTAGCCCTACTGCCTCTCACCCAACTGCAGAAATGTCACATTCTGGGAAATATGGCTTTTAAAGTAATTGTCATTCCAATGCCTCTTGTGATCAATTGTCGGCTTAGCCATTGAAGGGTTGAATCACCAACCTTTTTGTGTAGGACTGGTTCAGATTTACACTGGAAATATGCATAGGCATAACTTATGCCATTTTCATACATAGCATTTAACAAAATTGCATTAAAAGAAAAAATCCTGCAAACAAAGTAAGCTTTTCTTCGTCTGGAAACTTCTACAAAATCCACTTCCCTACTGGCATTTTATATTTTTCTTGCACACTCATCCAGCGAGTTATTGTTGTAAAAGTGTAGCGGACTAGTAATTGAATGTGCATGTTTGCCCTCTTGTCTCTGCAGCCTTTGACTATGGTGTCTTGCTGCTTAAGAGAGAGGAGGGCAGCCTGGAAGCCCTGAATGCGTACCTGAGCTCCCGAAGCTACCTGTCCGGGTTCAGGCCATCTCAGGCCGACCACAAGGCCTTCTGGGCTCTCTGCAGGGCCCCGGCTGCAGAACACACGCACGCCCTGCGCTGGTACAGACACATAGCAGCCCTGCTGGGGGGCCCCCAGACCGGCCCCTGCCCAGAGAGCAGTTGTGAGTAGACATCTAGAGCTCAGGGATTCTCAACATTAGTGCAGACCCACTGGAACCAGACCTGTACATGATTGCTAGGATTCTAAGGTCCATTTTGATTGAAAATGACAGATTCACAATACCATAACCTTTAATTGACAATACCACATTGAATGTTGATTTGCATAGACTATTCTCGCATGGAAAAATGCCCGTTAGTGTAGGTATAAAAAATGTGTTACTGACGTGAAACGTGTTCATTTCACTACAAGGGTGAGATAACTCTGTTTCCAGTGAAACCTCCAGTAAGGATCCTTCTCATCATTGTTCTTTCCATCTCCCTCAATATCGGCTTCTCTTCCCCACCCTGATAACCACCCCACTGCTTGATGTTCACCACTAGGCTAACGGTAGAGATGGGACTGGTGCCTTGTTTCTCTAGACATGGCATTCACGCCAGAGTTCAGTCTTGGTTTCATAAGCAACTCTTTATTTTTTTCACAATCTGAGAGTCCCTTTACCAAACTCCCAAGCGGGCTTTTACTGAGCAGGACCTCCATCTGTCTACTGTGATGCCTGATTGGTGCTAACCAACCCTGGCTCCTAACCCTGACGCCTGGTGCTGTAGTTCTTCTGGAATGTTCTGCCACCTTGTTGGAGATTGTTCAGAGACCCGTAGGTCTTTCTTTTCATACAAATAAGGCAATTGATTTGCGAAATGTTAGAAATGTCAAATTAATACAAACACATGTAATTCACGTTCAGTTGAGATCTTGGCCAGCCGATAACGGTTTGATCTCGGCAAATGGCCCAGTGTTTCATTTTTTTGCCTCATTGTCTTTGGAAAGAATATGGCAATGTTGGGAATTCTTATCGCTATTTTGACAAGCATATTAACCCTAACCCTATCCTCTGTGTACAACTGCTCAGGCTAAGTAAAACACATCTGAGGTGGCATGAAAATATAAAATAGGAGCATTAGCCTCCTGACTGCTGCAGCAGGAAGATGGAGACAATAGCGCTCCGGGAGTTGACATCACGCGATCCCAGCATCCACGGGTCATCGCCATTTTGGCAGGAAAGTGGAGAGCCAAGTGATGTGCGAGTGTGCATAAATATATACTTACATACATATTATACATAGTTTAATTTGCTGCCTATTTCAATGAACGTTGATTCAACATGGTAGATAGCTGCTGTGCGCCGTGATGCCTGAACCATCGGGAAAAGATAAAGGGAGAGCATTTTATAGGATTCCTAAGATCCAGAGAGAAGAACCCCATAATTCCTGACAACCACCCATGGCTTCAACTGAGGATCATTCAGTCTCTTGGAATGACTTATCTGTAATAAATATGTAATGTCATGTTTGCGATGAAAAGTGCACTGATATAATGTACGTTAGCCAACGTTACTAGCTAACCGTTGACGAACGTTACAGACTAGCTAATGCTAACTAGCTATACAAGTTATAAAACTGACTGCATTAATGTTACACATAGCAATTTGGAGCTGGTAGACTTCAAATCTGAATATTCATCACTGATCCAGCTGATTGCGTCCATTTATATCCCTCCAGGGATTTATAGGCTTTCAAAGACTCTCCAGAGTAGGACAAAAGAAAGTTGATTAGAGAGCTGTAAATATCTGGATACAGAATGGGAAGCCTTCTGTTTAACTCGTAAAGGTCGTAAAAATAACTCCGGGAGCATTATATGGATCACTAATGTTTAAATGATCAAGTTTTGCCTTATAGCTCCCTATGTCTTTTGAATTAAAGTGTGCAGTGAACTCGGACAGGTTGAAATCCTTGTTGGCGCCGTTCATTTTTGGTACTACTATCCTGCCAAAATGGCGACAGAAACAATAAAGTCATGTGATGTCCAGAGCTCTATAATGTCATTTTTAAATAGACAAGAAATTATCTTGTCTTTTTTGTTCTGTTTTTTTTCAGGTAAAGCAAAACGAGAACAGCCTTCCTGGTCGGCACCAGTTGGAACAAATGTTGCAGAACTGCGACTGTACAATAGTCTAACACGCACAAAGGTGAGGTTTTCCGCGGTGTGTGTGTGTGGTCTTGTTTAACTACCCTTGTGGGGACCAATGTCCAATGGAGATATACAGTCAGTGTAGTTGAGCATGGCAGCTGTAGGGGGCTGTAATCTCTGCAAACTGAGAGGCTGTTAAGATGTGGTGTTTTACACGCATAAAGAAGGATGTGTTCTTTCTGCAGGAGCTGTTTGTTCCACAGAATGGGAAGCAGGTGCTGTGGTATTCCTGCGGGCCGACCGTCTACGATGCCTCACACATGGGACATGCCAGGTATTCACTCAGCATTATTAGACTAGGTAAAGCCAGGCAGGATTGCTAGGTCAGGAAACAATTTACCAGAGGTCATTAATACTTTATTTATGTAACTGTTGTGAGATTCCAGAACCTGTAGATAGACCTGTAGGAAATCTCAATAGCTGGTGGCAGTCTAGAACCAGTGATTTCGTTTTACTGTTGGAACAAATATGAGACGTGTTAATTTAATCTTAACCTTCATTTTCAGATCTTACATTTCCTTCGATATCCTCAGAAGAATACTGATGAATTACTTCAAGTATGACGTCCACTACTGCATGAATATCACAGACATTGATGATAAAGTAAGACTACCATTTGATCACTGTACAAATTTAGCAAACCCAATTCCAATAAAGTCAGGACGTGTAAAATAAGAATAAAAACAGAATACAATTATTTGCCAATCTCATAAACCCATATGTTATTCACAATAAAACATAGAAAACATGTAAAATGTTCAAACTGATGAAATGTACAATGTTAAAGAAATAATAGGGTAATTTAGAAATTGATGGCAGCAACACGTCTCAAAAAGGTTGGGACCAGGCCATGTTTACTGCTGTGTAGCATCCCCTGTTCTTTTAACAAAAGTCTTTATCTGGGAACTGAGGAGAACAGGGGGGTGTTCCATCAATGTCGATTAAGGAGAAGCGAGATTTATTTAGACAAGTCTCGCTTACTTCAGTGAGAGTTCCGTTCAATTTAGATGGCTTATTCTAGTTATATCTACGTATCCAAAGCGACTTCCAAGAAAGAGCTTTACAAAGTGCATAGGTCACCGATAATAACAACAAGCCCCAAAACATTGCGAGTAGCCAAAACATGAAGCACATATTGTGAACAACCAAAATAAGTTCCAAAGGGAAGAACCACAAGAGCATGTAGTTAAACAAGTTACAATTTAACAACATGAACCGCTATAAGTGCAAGTGTACCTCTGGAAAAACAAGCAACAATAAAAACAATACATCACAGCGAGTACAACAATTTAACTCGCTTACCATTAACCACAAGAGCAACAAGTCTCTAAGCAAGAGTCATTGTGATCCTTGAGGAAACTAACATTGGGTCAAGCAAACCATTCGTAAGTACCGTTGTACTCTCGCAACAAGTGCGTCTTGAGCCTTTTCTTGAAGGTGGAGAGACAGTCAGTGTCTCTGATGGAGGTGGAGAGTTGATTCCACCACTGGGGGGCCAGACAGGAGAAGAGCTTGTGTTGAGACTGGGTGGTGTTGAGCGGTGGGACCACCTGGCGGTTGTCTGAAGAAGACCGTAGGTGGCGGTTGGTGGTGTAAGGCTGCAGGAGAGACTTGATGTAGTCGGGTCCCGTTCACTGCTCGGAAGGTCAGTACCAGGGTCTTGAATCTGATACAGGCCGTGATGGGTAGCCAGTGGAGAGATATGAGGAGTGGGGTAACATGGGAGCGTCTGGGTAGATTTCAGACCAGGCGGCCCGCTGCGTTCTGAATTCTCTGAGGGCGGGTTGCGCATGCTTGGAGAGCAGCGAGTTGCAGTAGTCTAACTTGGAGAGGACAAGTGCTTGGACTAGCAGCTGGGTGGAGTGCTCAGACAGGTATCTCCTGATCTTCCGGCTGTTGTAGAGGGTGAATCTACACGACCAGGAGACTGCAGCAATGTGGGCCGTGAGGGAGAGCTCGTCATCCATGGTAATCCCAAGGTTCCTGGCAGAGGATGAAGGCGTCGCTGTCGCAGATCCCAGGGTGATTGAGAGATTGTGGGAGATGGAGGGTTTAGCCGGGATGATGAGAAGTTCTGTTTTGGCGAGGTTCAGCTGAAGGTGGTGCTCGGTCATCCAGGCGGAGATGTTTGTGAGGCAGGCGGTCTATCTTGAATTAGCGTTGCCTGTTAGTGTAACGGAACGTTAGTGGAACGGCTTGAGGCTTAAGTCTAAGTTGACGTTTACCCAAGTGAGACTTATTCGTGTAAGTGCGATTTGCGTTAGCGACGTTGATGGAACACCTCCCAGTTGTGGGAGAGGAATGTTGTCCCTTTTGTTTCTATTGTGAATGACATAAAAGTTTTTAGATCAATCAAATTGTTGCAGTCTGTTTTATATTGATATTTTACAGTGTCCCAATTTATTTGGAATTGGGGTTGTATATGTGGATTAATTGAGTAGATTGCCAATCAGAATTTTTTGTAATCCTATTTTCTAGATAATAAAGCGTGCCAGACAGAACTACTTGTTTGAGCAGTACAAGGAGAAGAACCCACAGCCTGCGCAGATACTGCAGGAGGTTCTGGATGCCAGAGTGGTAAGACATTTACCATTTCTAGTTGGGTACAGCAACTGGTTCTCATTAAATAAACAACAAAGGTAGACATGTTGTGCTGTCTCCCAACATCTTAGGACAAAATGCACATTTTCTTTTAAATTTGGGGGTGGAAATAAAAATAAGTAAACAGCTCTAGGCACTCTTTAGGAATCCTGTAAACAAGCAACATTTTTGTTCCTAATTTCACTCTGGCCACTAGTTTACCGCCAGGTCTGGTTGATGGAATGGTGTATGTCTTCGCAGGTACAAAACCCTCATGTGTGAACTTGTGTTTCCAAGCCCTTCCAGGCCAAACTGGCTGAGACCACAGACCCAGATAAGAAGCGAATGCTGGACACCCTGGACACGGGCGTAGCTGCAGCGCTGGTACCGCTGCAGATGGCGCTGGAGCATCAACAGGCAGATGCACAGGGCAGGGCACAGGTGAGACTAACCCTTCAGCCCACATCCACCTCTCATCGTTGGGTTTGAGTACGTTAGTAAGGCAGGTCTTGTACCCATGTTGTTGCTATGTGCTGTATTCTATAATAGTGCTGCTGTGGTCAAATCTACCCTAGCCCATGAATCATTTTGGTAAGCGTGCCTTACGAGTTTTTGCTTAACCAGCCCAATCAGTAGTTATTTTCTGATTTTGTTAAGGTGCTGTTGGAAGAAGCCAAAGACCTGCTTTCTGATTGGTTGGATAACCAGTTTGGCAGTCAGGTTACAGAGAACTCCATATTCTCTCTTCTCCCCAGTTACTGGGAAGGAGAGTACCACAAGGACATGGATGCCTTGAATGTATGTCCCACCTCTACGTCCTCATTCTGCTGTTCCATTGAAATCAGACCATATACATGATCTGGCCATCGGCTAATGCCAGTGTTATCTGTCGTGCAGGTGTTGCCCCCGGACGTGCTGACGAGAGTCAGCGAGTACGTTCCAGAGATTGTGGAGTTTGTGAAGAAAATAGTCAGCAATGGCTATGGGTAAGACATAGCTTCTCTAATTCCCCTCACAGGATTCAGTAAAACATGTACACTTATCACCGTCAATACTGTGGTAAACGTGTACACTAATCACTGTCAATACTGTGGTTCAAATAAAAATAAACACTCAAAGAATGAAATATTTTGCAATTTCGTAAAATTCTTAATTGACTTCTTGATGTCTGTGACCCATTAGTGTTCCTGTACTCTTTATCTGGCACTCAGCAGATGCTACAAACATTTTGCATTTTCAACCACTTAATTGTAACTTTGGTTGTCCTTAAACATTATTGGTGAGAAAGTGTTAACATGTCTAAAAAATCAAACAATATCTAGTAAGTAAAGACCAAATACTACTTTATTCAACTCCGACCTTACCTACAGCTCTGAGAATTGCTAAAGGTGTTCAACATTACATCTAATTCTATCATTTGCATCAGGTACGCATCGAATGGTTCTGTTTATTTTGACACGGCCAAGTTTGACGCCTGCCCGCATCATTCCTACGCCAAGCTTGTTCCTGAAGCAGTTGGTGATCAAAAGGCACTGCAGGAAGGAGAAGGTACGTTGGTGGATTTGAAGGAGAACATTACATTTAACATATTCATGATATCAACACTTTTATCCAAAGTGACTTAAAAATAGTACAGATAAAAATGATAGTAGCAAATAAGGGATCATATCTTTTCTGATATTGATATTCTGTCCCTAGGAGACCTGAGCATCTCTGCAGATCGGCTAAGCGAGAAGAAATCCCAGAACGACTTTGCCCTGTGGAAGGCCTCCAAGCCTGGCGAGCCGTCCTGGGATTCTCCCTGGGGGAAGGTGAACCATCGCCCTCCTTTCTTAAAACATCCAGTCCAGTTTAGCCCATAACCCTGAAAATTGTTTGCAGATGGAATGAGCAACATCTGAATGTATAGCCCCCCTAAATTATGGCTTCCTTATTATAAAGGTTTTGTTTTGTATTGTAACAGGGCCGTCCAGGGTGGCATATTGAGTGCTCTGCGATGGCTGGGTCCATCTTGGGAGAGTCCATGGACATCCACGGGGGGGGATTCGATCTCCGGTTCCCTCACCATGACAATGAACTGGCTCAGTCAGAGGTAAAATGGTAATTTACGTGCTGACGCACCAATAAGAAGGCCACAGGGGAAGATGGGCTGTTTATTTATTTGCATCTATTATCCAACAGGCTTACTTTGAGAATGATCACTGGGTTCGCTACTTCCTGCACACTGGTCACCTGACGATTGCAGGATGCAAAATGTCCAAGTCTCTGAAGAACTTTATCACCATTAAAGACGCCTTGGCCAAGAATACCGGTAATCTCCATGGATATGGACGTACACACACACTAACACACACACACAGGTGTGGGACAGGATATTTAATGGCAAAGTAAACAATAAGCATAATAGCCAGTTTATCCTTTCAAGTTTGACTAAAACTAAATGGTTCGTACTAACAGCAGTGTGTGTTCAGCTCGGCAGTTGCGTTTGGCCTTCCTCATGCACTCCTGGAAGGACACCCTGGATTACTCTGCCAATACCATGGAGGCTGCCATCCAGTATGAGAGGTTCATGAACGTACGTGATGCAACATGTCTGACAGCCAGCCCACCCTTTACTCAGCATTACAAAGTTGCAATAAACTTAAATGAAGTACAATAACTACATCTCTGGAAAACATTGAGAGACCCCTGCACTTTTCTTTTTTCAATTAAAAAGAAAATGGAGAAGGACCATTTTGAGTGAGCAACGGAAGGGTAAATTTAAGAAGGCACCCTTAAATTACCCTTCTGTTCCCAAAAATAAGGTGCAGTGGTCTCTACATTTTTACCTCAGCTGTACTAGATTTTTTATTAAATATCTTAAGAGATGGAGGTAAATATTTCAGTGGCTGTACAAATATCAGGGATGTTGTTTCTGTTAGTGGGGGTCAGATGGCTGAGCGGTTAGGGAGTTAGGCTATTAATCAGAAGGTGGTTGGTTTGATTCCCGGCCGTGCCAAATGACGTTTTGTCCTTGGGCAAGGGACTTCACCCTACTTGCCTTGGGGAGAATGTCCCTGGACTTACTGTAAGTCGCTCTGGATAAGAGCGTCTGCTAAATGTAAATGTTAATCCCCCCCCATACCTCGGTTAGGTTTAGTAAACTGGTAAAACCATCTGGGAAACTGGCACTCATTCATTTTGGATGAGTGAATTAACTGGTGAGGAAATTGTGATATAAACATAATAAATGATGCTATTTGTTCACAATCACTTTTCCCCCTCTCTCCACAGGAGTTCTTTCTCACAGTTAAAGACCTCCTGCGAGCTCCTCGAGACATCACAGGGCAGTTTGAGAAGTGGGAATCAGCAGAGATGGATCTAAACCAGAGGTTGGTACCCAAGAATTTGCCCACCAGGCTGTGTTAGGGTCAGCTGGGTTAGGGGCACCTGGGTCAGCTGTGTTAGGGTCACCTGGGTCAGCTAGGTTAGGGGCACCTGGGTCAGCTGGGTTAGGGGCACCTGGGTCAGCTGGGTTAGGGGCTGCTGGGTAAGGGTCAACTGGGTCACCTGGGTTAGGGGCAGCTGGGTAAGGATCAGCTGGGTTAGGGGCAGCTGGGTCAGCTGTGTTAGGGTCAGCTGGGTTAGGGGCACCTGGGTCAGCTGGGTTAGGGGCTGCTGGGTAAGGGTCAACTGGGTCACCTGGGTTATGGGCAGCTGGGTAAGGGGCAGCTGGGTCAGCTGGGTTAGGGGCACCTGGGTCAGCTGGGTTAGGGGCTGCTGGGTAAGGGTCAACTGGGTCACCTGGGTTAGGGGCAGCTGGGTCAGCTGGGTTAGGGGCTGCTGGGTTATGGGCACCTGGGTCAGCTGGGTTAGGGGCTGCTGGGTTAGGGTCAACTGGGTCACCTGGGTTAGGGGCAGCTGGGTAAGGGGCAGCTGGGACAGCTGGGTTAGGGGCACCTGGGTCAGCTGGGTTAGGGGCTGCTGGGTAAGGGTCAACTGGGTCACCTGGGTTAGGGGCAGCTGGGTCAGCTGGGTTAGGGGCTGCTGGGTTAGGGGCACCTGGGTCAGCTGGGTTAGGGGCTGCTGGGTTAGGGTCAACTGGGTCACCTGGGTTAGGAGCAGCTGGGTCAGCTGGGTTAGGGTCAGCTGGGTTAGGGTTTGTTGAAGTCTGTGTGTGCTTTGTAATATGTTGGCACCTCACATTCTCCAGGGGAGTGCTCGATAGTCTAATTTCAGAGAGGTCAGGGAAGAAGTTTTTTTTATCCCCCCCACCTCCCTGCTGTGAAGCGCATTGTGTTGCCTTCTGGTATGGAATGCGCCATATAAATAAAGTTTGATTTGTGCGTTTCCCTGGTTTGCTGACACAATTCTGAACAAAGAGACAGGACTTCTGAGGCTCAGTTTAACACAAGCCTGCAGATCTGAGCAGCTCAAAGGCCTCAATCCCAGACTCATCACATGGAGGTGTGAACAGCAGAACAGGGTTAGGACATTCATAGTGATTGACAAATCAAATCTGTTAAACTCATCCCTGTATGTGAGTATAGCTCTTTAGTTAGAGCTTTTGACTGGAGATTATTGGATGGAGGTTCAAGTACCCTCCAGTGTGTTGTTTTGGAGAAAGGTTGCTAATTATATCCATATTTTGTATTTATTCTACATTCGTGTGGTCCTGTCCGCTGTATAGTTTCTCCCAAAGGAAGCTCCTTGTCCACGAAGCTCTGTGTGACAACATGGATACGCGTGTTGCAATGGAGGAGATGCGGGCACTGGTCAGCCTTAGCAACACCTACGTCGCCAGCAAGAAGACCTCCAAGCTGCAGCCCAACCGCCTGCTCATCAAGGGCGTCGCTGTGTATCTCACTGATATGCTCAGGGTAAACAGGTGTTTATGCTTCTGTAGACTCAAGCACCTGTTGTATTTGTTTGTGTGTGGACTCCGAGAGATGGAGAACAGAAGGACATGCATCTGTTGAACCCTTTTTGTTTGTAGACATTTGGAGCTATTGAAGGGACAGAGTCTATTGGATTTGCTGTTGGAAGAAAAGGCCAGTCTGTTGATGTAAGTATGGAGTTTATAACTGTTGATATTTCCCATCTCACCCCTACTTTAAATGTTTAAGTGAAACATAGTTTTGTTTCTACATGTAGCTGGAGAGCACAGTGATGCCTTATCTGGAAGTTCTGTCAGATTTCAGAGAGGGGGTTCGAAAAATTGCCAGAGAGCAGAAAGGTAATTTCTTGTTCATGTTTTGTACTCTGCTGTTTTTTTTGCATTTCGATCAGAAACAATGAACAAAAGTGACATTTTCAGGGCTATAAAATATATTTGTACACATACTGTATTGAGTTTCATTTACTGTCACTGTTTTTGAGACCTGACGATATACGTGTAGTCTTTGTTTGGCTCATAATTACAGTAGTATTATGGAGGATTATAAAGTCCAACTACTCTTGTTAGTAGTTGGGAGTACAAACTACCACTGGTGCAATGTGGTGAACACTGGTGGGGGGGAAAGGCTGCTATTGTCCATTTGTGGTTTGGAACAGCTCAGTGGTTAGAGCGTTTGGCAGCAGATCAAGAGGTTGCAGGTTGGAATCCCCCATACGTTTTGTGGATAAGCGTGTACTGAGTGAACTGTGTTGGTGTTGTCAGTGAGCGAGGTGCTGCGGCTGTGCGACGCCGTGCGGGACGACACGCTTCCGGAGCTGGGAGTTCGTCTGGAGGACCATGAAGGTCATTTAATCTTGTTTCAAATCCATATTCTGAACACGTGAGCTACTGTACACACACATATGGAAACGTAGTACAATATAAAACGCAAGCGATTGTTGACAGACGTACAGCACATCCAGCATCAACTTGGCTGGATTTGGTGTTCAGTTTTGAAGTTCTGGTGTTCAGGTCTTCCCACGGTGGTGAAGCTGGTCGACAGAGAGACGCTGCTAAAGGAGAAGGAGGACAAGAAGAGGGTGAGCAAACACCAGTTACCATAACAACATGATGTGATGTAACGTAGGTAAACCTGCCCTGTGAATCATTTACTTGTTTGCATTCACATTATTTTCCCAATTATTTTTAGGCCTTATTTATTTTACTGTTTAGGAAAAAGAAAAGCAATAAATTAGTATGATTATGCTAATAGGGAACTATTTCTGTATTTTAGATGGAGGAAGAGAAGAAGAGGAAGAAGGCCGAGGCAGCAAGGAAGAAGCAGGAGCAAGAAGTAAGAAGCGCTGACTCACCATATTAGTGTTGACTCACCAGATTACAGCGCTGACTCACCAGATTACAGCGCTGACACATCAGATTACAGCGCTAACTCACCAGATTTACATTTCACATTTACATTACATTAAGTCATCTAGCAGACGCTCTTATCCAGAGCGACTTACAGTAAGTACAGGGACATTCCCCCCGAGGCAAGTAGGGTGAAGTGCCTTGCCCAACACACACAACGTCATTTTGGCACGGTGGGGAATCGATCCGGCAACCTTCTAATTACTACCGACTCCCTTACCGCTCAGCCATCTGACTCCCCACAGATTACAGCGCTGACTCACCAGATTACAGCGCTGACTCACGATATTACAGCGCTGACCCACCAGAGTACAGTACTGACTCACCGTATTACAGCGCTGACTCACCAGATTACAGCACTAACTCACCATATTACAGCGTTGACTCACCAGATTACAGTGCTGACTCACCAGAGTACAGCACTGACTCACCAGATTACAGCGCTGACTCACCAGAGTACATCGCTGACTCTGACCCACCAGATTACAGCGCTGTCTCACCAGAGTACATCGCTGACTCTGACCCACCAGATTACAGCGCTGACTCGCCAGATTACAGCACTGACTCGCCAGATTTGTTTTCTAATTGCTTCTATCTTTAACATAAATTAAACACATTGTTTTCTACTGCATGTTCATCACAGGCAGCTAAACTGGCAAAAATGAAGATCCCACCTTGTGACATGTTTCGCTCTGAAACTGACAAGTATTCCAGCTTCGATGACGCGGTGAGACAGGCCTCTGTTTTTATCTGAAAATGATAAGTCTGTAAAACTAAATTGCCATAAGTGATGTCCCCCATTTATACACCGATAGGTCGGATCTTACGATCCGTTTAGTCAAGAGCTTTGTTATATTTGATGTAACATGGGATGAGACCCTTCAGTGTATGATTGCTGTTTAAAACCTAATAAAGGCTGGTACTTTGCTTCTGTAATCAACAGGGTCTTCCAACGCATGACATTGAGGGCAAGGAGATCAGTAAGGGCCAAGCCAAGAAGCTGCGTAAACTACAGGAAGCTCAAGAGAAACTGTACAACGAGTTCCTTCAGATGAACCTGGATGGAAGATAAGAGAACATGCTTCCAGGCACCTCTAGACACAGCTCCAGGTTGTTCCGAGGGCCCAGTCGTACCTGCAGCAGCTGTCCTCTCCAGGTTAGGGTGTCAAGGAGTGCAGTACATTCTGCAGTCTGCTTCACAGTTATGAATGCTCATAAAATGATGTTCCCACTTTCTTGTCGGTAAATGTCTAAATAAATATAAATTTAGCAACCGAACACTCAGTCGTAGTTAGTCCATGTTTGTAGGTAGATACCTTTTTAAAATGATGGTGGAAATACAGATAAAGCCTTCAATGTTTTGTAATTAAGCTTCAGATTGTGGTATCAACTACTGATGTTTTGGTTGCTCTGGTAATTGTTGATAGAAAAATCCGGATTCATAGGATTTAAATTCCAGTTTGTATAGTTATAAATGATTACATCTGTATTCAAAATATTCCATCAAATAAACTATTTATAGTTGTTTATTGACTATGTTAATGTGACTGAAGTTTTTAATTTAATTAAGATTAATGTACTTTCAAGACAATACCTCAATAATGGCACCATAAAGTTTGGTCATGTTCAGCTTCACATTTCAACATCAAATAAAGCTCTTAACGTGATATTTAACTCTTGCCCACAATATTTGACAGTGACTCTGAGGTTAGAATTCTGCAGTCAGACAAAAACAACTTGGAAAGTGCTCCATGGGATGATCTCAGTCAGAGAGGGTTAGGGTTATGTTGAGCATTAAGTGTACTTATTAAGGCAGCTGTATAAATCAGATGGACTGATTGGATGATGTAACAACTTAAAAAAGCAACTGTTTGCACACACAATTTGGATTGGAATCTATGCAGAAGGTCTTTGGGGAGGTTACTCAAGAAAGTTTAATATCCTAACCCTGCTGGTTACTTCCAGAATTTGCTGGTCACTTCTAGGAAATCTGTGAAGATGGGGAATCCTTCTTGAAAATCAACCATCTGTCCACCAATCAGGAGCATCCTTCCTGAAGACCAACCATCTTTCCACCAGACATTTACAGTATGTTCAACTGCACTCAGCCACAGTTTAAGTTTAGTTGTTTATATAGTGTATTTATAGTTCTCTCATATCAAACTAAAGGCAAGCACTTTGAAAGAAAGAAAGTTCTATAAAACGTTTTATTGAAATTGCGTTAAAGCCACATGAATCTAACCTATGTTAAGATCTTTTAGTAGGTAAGTTCAAATTCAAGATGGCTTGGCCAATGTTTGGTTTATGCAGTTATCAGGTCTTAATACAAACAACTTTTCTCTGACTTTATCTTAACTTCAGTGCTTAAGTGAACTAAATGGCACTACAAGTGTATACTATATATATATATATATATATATTACAGACATGAAGATAAACGCATCTTATCAGATATAGCCTCAACAATAACTAGTTACTATTATATTGTATATAACTACAGTATCTCACGCTCTGTGATTTTTTTTACCGCTGGCAAAATCTCTAAGCAGAAACATTAACACCACAACGTTCACTACAAACTGAATAAAGCCAAAAGAAGATACGCCGTAGTTGTGGTACAGGAAGCCTCCTATCGTTGGTCCAACCGTGCGCAGCAAAGACTGCACTGACGCGCACAGCCCCAGCATGGTGCCTGGAGAAACACACAACAACTTATAAATATAAAAGCTTTATATTTTATATCTTTAAAAGCTTTTTATTTTGTATCTTTAAAAGCTTTATATTTTATAAAAAATCTTCAGTCGAAAAACTAAAGCTTGACATTGAAAGTGTACGTTTTGGTCGAAAACTTGAAAAATAAAACTAAGTGTAAAAAATAAGTAAAAAATGTTTTTTTCAGGTTAAATAAAATGTCAATTAAATTCTGGAATTATTTTGAATAAGTCATTATTTTTCACTTTCATATTTTCACAGTTTCACATTTCATGTTTTCAGATTTAAACTTTTTATTTTACGGCTTCAGTTTTGTATTTTATTTTTTGTTTCAGACATTTTCTTTTCAGTTTCAGACTTTTGGCCCCAATTTTGCGTAGGGGGCGTGGCTTCAACTCAGAGGCGGGAATTATTGTCAGAGTCTAACAAAGAGGCAGAAGACTCGGCTGTCGGCGTCCGCTCCGCCAACCCAGTCTCTGCGTATCTATGACACGGGTTTACACATCTATTTTGCGTGCCATATATATGCCAAATCGCTGTTTTGCGTGCAGTTTATACTCAAATTCCTCCCATCCATTTCTCTCAACAGAACGCAGAACTTCATTAACTCTTTATCCATTATACGTCATCATTCAGACTCTGATTTTACGGAGATTCACGATATCAAAGCTTCCAAATGTATTTTTTATACGTTTTTGTGGGGTCATTTTCACCACAACCACCTTTAAATAACAACCAATAATGATTATTTGCCACCAACACCAAGCAGCATTCTTGTAAATATAAATAAGAAAAAAAGATAGGCACACACACACACAGGAAATCACTCATAATTCCCGCCTCTGAGTTGAAGCCACGCCCGCTACGCAAAATCGGGGCCAAAAGTCTGAAACAAAAAAAAAATACCTGAAACTGAAACAAAAAAAAACTGACTAAAAAATTAATTATTTAAGGCCGTAAAAATAACGTTTTGAATCTGAAAACAACATTAAATGTGAAAATATGTGAAAATATGAAAGTGAAAAATGAAAATTAATAACTTCAAAATAATTCTAGAATTTAATAAATTGTTATTCAACCTGAAAAAAAATTGGTACACTTATTTTTGCTTTGAATACATGGTTTTAATTTTCACGTTTTTCGACCAAAACTTAATTTTCAATGTCAAGCTTTAGTTTTTCGACTTAACAAAACCTGATTTACTCCATAGTCGGCACACACTTTGTGAGTATGCTGTCTTACCAGTGTCGGAGGAAGGCACACACTTTGTGAGCATGCTGTCTTACCGGTGTCAAAGGAAGGCACACACTTTGTGAGCATGCTGTCTTACCAGTGTCGGAGGAAGGCACACTCTTCGTGAGCATGCTGTCCGTGATGACATTGAACACACTGAGAGAGAACATCATGGGTGCGGCGATGAAACAGAACTGGAATACGTTCATCATGTACGCCTGCCAGAGAAACATTCACATATTAAAATGTATATGTATTTATGATTCATACATATATTTACACATTCAAATAATAAACAGGACACGTGTAGTATGTTTATAAGACAGCTGTGTAAGTATTCACACGGAGGTGCAGTAATGCACCGTCCCCGCTCAGCCTACTCCTACTCAGGTCTGCTTCAGCATTGTGCTCCATCTCCTTAGTTACTGTTGTCGGCCAAACCCAACATCCCTACTCTAAGGACGTGTGTTGCTCACGTAAACACAAAGAAAACATCATGCATTTGGAAAAGTGGCACTTTTGTTACATCATTGTGTCACAAAGTCAAGCGAATTTGTTATTTTCAGTCTCTAAATTGATCTAGTTTGCCCCCAATCCTTGGAATTAAAATGCCCCCTCAATTAACTAGATATATTTTCACAGGGAGTGACTGGGTTAGGGGTTAGACTAGTAGCTAGGGACTGGGTTAGGGTTAGACTGGGTTTAATGGTTGTTTTCTTTATCTTTACCTGAGCCAGGCCGACTAAACTTGAGATGCTGACAGAGAGAAGAAGAAGGATGTTTTCAGAATACTTTGCAGTCAGAGGGCCAATGATGACTCCTTGGATTCCCTGCAGACATTAGCAAAGAACAGGTCCATTGTGTTGCTTTACCTTAACTATTTAATAATAAGTCTCTTAGCCAACAGTAACATCTTACATATTGATGGGAAAATACTTTGTAATCTGAATACTTTGTCACTGTACATCCATTAACCTTGACAGGCATTTGTAATCAGTGGCTTCGTCAAGTGTACTTTGATACAAACACCAAACCTTCCTACCATCTGCATCAGCCCAAAGTAGGCCATCAGGTACCCATTCTGCTCAGGCTGCAGCTGGAAGAAGTTGATTGCAATTACGGAAAACATGACCTGAAAAATACCTGAAAAAGATCATGCAAACAACAATTGTATTTGATCTAACCTTTATGTAACCAGGAAGGGCTCATTGAAATATTAAACCTATTTTTCAAGAGTGACCTGGCCAAACACCAAGTTAGTACATATTACAACAACACAACATGAAAACATATCCCAGATCAGGGCATCCAGGGTTGGATCTCCCCTTCAAGGACTTGGAATTTCATTAAATACCTGAAAGATATCCTGAGCAACATTGTGTCCAGCTGAACATAACATGGTTTCAGTAAAATAAACCACATCAACTTGTATGAGCGCTAGAGACAACGCTGACTACATCCAGACCAAACACAACATGTCACGATGCACTTCTTCAAGGATTATTATATATACAGTGCCCTCCAAAAGTATTGGAACAGTGAGGCGAATTCCTTTATTTTTGCTGTAGACTGAAAACATTTGGGCTTGACATCAAATAATGAACGTGAGACCAGAGATCAACGTTTCAGCTTTTATTTCCAGGTATTTACATCAGGATCTGATGCACAACTAAGAAAATATCACATTTTGTTTGAATCCACCCATTTGTCATGTGATCAAAAGTATTGGAACAGATATACTTAAAACATATTTAAGTGAATAAGACTTAATATTTAGTTGCAAATCCTTTGCTTTCAATAACTGCAGCAAGTCTGTGACCCATTGACGTCACCAAACTTTTGCATTCTTTCTTTTTGATGCTTTCCCAGGCTTTCACTGCAGCCTCTTTCAGTTGTTGTTTGTTTTGTGGGGTTCCTCCCTTCAGTCTCCTCTTAAGCAGGTAAAATGCATGCTCTATAGGGTTTAAGTCAGGAGATTGACTTGGCCAGTCTAATACCTTCCATTTCTTGCCCCTGATGAACTCCTTTGTTGTTTTGGCAGTGTGTTTTGGGTCGTTATCTTGCTGCATGATGAAGGCTCTGCCAATCAGTTTGGTTGCATCTTTCCTTAAATTGGCAGACAAAATGTTTCTGTAGACTTCCGAGTTCATTTTGCTGCTGCCATCATGTGTTACATCCTCAATGAAGATTAATGAGCCCGTCCCAGAAGAAGCCATGCAAGCCCAAGCCATGACATTACCTCCACCGTGTTTCACAGATGAGCTTGTGTGTTTGGGATCATGAGCAGTTCCTTTCTTTCTCCAAACTTTAGCCTTTCCATCACTTTGGTAAAAGTTAATCTTTGTCTCATCAGTCCATAAAACTTTGTCCCAGAATTTGAGGTTCATCTCTGTACTTTTTGGCAAATTCCAGCCTGGCCTTCCTATTCTTCTTGCTAATGAGTGGTTTGCATCTTCTGGTGTAGCCCTTGTACTTTTGTTCATGAAGTCTTCTGCGAACAGTAGATAGTGATACCTTCACTCCTGCCATCTGGAGGTTGTTGCTGATCTCACTAACAGTTGTTTTAGGGTCTTTCTTTACAGCTCTCACAATGTTTCTGTCATCAACTGCTGATGTTTTCCTTGGTCTACCTGTTCGACGTCTGTTACTTAGTACACCAGTAGTTTTCTTCTTCTTCAGGACATTCCAAATGGTTGTACTGGCTATGGCCAATGTTTCTGCAATGGCTCTGATTGATTTTCCATCTTCTCTAAGACTCACAATTGCTTGTTTTTCACCCAAAGACAGCGCTCTGGTTTTCATGTTGTTTTCACCTCTGAATACAGTCTGCATAGACAAAACCTATCTTACCCAATCTGAACCTGAGTGTAGACATTCAGTGGTATTTATTGATTGAATAATGTATGTAATAGGACACACCTGGGCAACAAAACACACCTGTCAGTCACATGTTCCAATACTTTTGCTCACGTGACAAATGGGTGGGTTCGAACAAAAAGGTGATATTTTCTAATTTGTGCATCAGATCCTGATGTAAATACCTGGAAATAAAAGCTGAAACGTTGATCTCTGGTTTCACATTCATCGTTTGATGTCAAGCCCAAATGTTTTCAGTCTACAGCAAAAATAAAGGAATTGGCCTCACTGTTCCAATACTTTTGGAGGGCACTGTATATGTTCAAATGTAACACTTACCTGCTGGCAAACCTGAGATTATCTTTATTGTGAATGTTTTAGTCACATTGGGAAACCTCATCAGTCTAGTTATCTCACGCAAATTAAAGATGTTTTTTTCACGAAGCTCTCCTAAAGAAAATTTTCACAAGCACACATCAGGGTCCATCAGGGTAACAAGGAACTGCTTGTTGCACTGTTGTTAGATACCTCAAAAGTTGACCAACACTTTACATGAATGATTAACTGTGAAGTCTAAACAGTGTGGAATGATTAACTGTGAAGACTAAAGTGTTGAATGGAAAATAAAAAGTTTCAAACTCTTACCATCAGTTTTGTCACCTTGAGCTTGTGGTTTTGTGTTTTTGGGGATAAACTTCCAAACTAAGACTAAGCTGACGAAACTCCCAGAGGCAGCAACGCAGGCGGTGAAGGTTTCCCTGCAGATCACGGAGGAGAATCAGCAGTCTGATGCTGGAATCAACACGCCTGGCAACACGTTTCGCAAAGGTACATTCTCCTTTTCTCAAAACATAATTTGGACCCCAAAATCAACAAGGTAAATCAAAACTAGAATCCGAGTCACCTTAAAGATTGTGTAGGCAATGTTGTTCAGAAGCACTTTTTGTCATATTTGATATTAACTCAATCCGACATCTGTGGGCATCGCAGGACTGTAATAAACACGACAAATCATTCTGACCTTTCCGACACTAATGATTGGACGGGCTACCTGTATACCTGCGCGCACTCTGCCCCTGCACTTATTGCATGTTATTGTAGTTTTCAACCAGGCTAAAATGCTAGCTTGAAAGTAGTGAGTACTAATGTTAGCTATGTTTATATTCATTATGATAGTGTTGGTTGTGTTTTTATATGTGAATGCGACATGGGGGAATTTGTGAAAAAAAACTATGCTGCTCTCAAAAGCTTCTGTAGTCAGGCAGCGCGTTCATGTGTTTTGTGGGAGTGGCTTTGAAGGGAGGTGATGGGATATTATGGTTTAGAACAGAAGCTAAAATATCTAGCTTCGCAAAACTTGCCTGCACCAGCTTTAACGCTTCACACATCATTTTATGTATTTTATCATTGATGTTAGAATTATGAAAATATATGGAAAATCATATTTTATTAAAATACAAGCAGCCTTGATGGCAATGGTTCCACTCAAAACTGGTGGAAACGTGGGATGGTTCGCTAGATCACACCAAGGTTCCAGGAATTCTGAGCTAATTTGGTGGGAAAGGGGTGTTAAAGACCAGTTACCTGCCCGTAACGACCGGGTACCTGCCCGTAACGACCGGGTACCTGCCCGTAACGACCGGGTACCTGCCCGTAACAACCGGGTACCTGCCCGTAACAACCGGGTACCTGCCCGTAACGACCGGGCACCTGCCCGTAACGACCGGGTACCTGCCCGTAACGACCGGGTACCTGCCCGTAACGACCGGGTACCTGCCCGTAACGACCGGGTACCTGCCCGTAACGACCAGGTACCTACCCGTAATGACCAGGTACCTACTCATAATGACCAGGTACCTACCCATAATGACCAGGTACCTACCCATAATGACCAAGTACCTACTCATAATGACCAGGTACCTACCCATAACGACCAGGTACCTACCCATAACGACCAGGTACCTACCCATAATGACCAGGTACCTACCCATAATTATTTTTTTTAAGATGGATTCCTGGTTGAATCTTTTATTTGCCATTTTTATTGCGCACTCGACACACATACGTAATGACAATGATTCCCTCTTATTCATGCGTAAAACCCACAACATGTCACCCCCCCTTACACACACAATCTAGGGCACACAAACTGGAACTTATCCTCCGCGTTTCTCCCATCCATGACTGGCCTCCTCCCAGATCATAATGACCAGGTACCTACCTGTAATGACAGGTACCTAGTACCTACCCATAATGAGTGCTGAGGGAACCACCCAAAGTGGAGCCGGCAATCATGCCGATGCCAAAACATATTCCTAGTTTGGCCAGAGCGTCCGCCCTGCACTCTGGCTCCGTTAGGTCTGTTACAATCATCTGGGCCCCTATGAGATATTATTGATTTAAAAACATTTATGAAAGACCCAATACTACATGGTGTCACATAACCAAGCAGCCTCACCTTAAAAGTTAACAGTCTGTGCATTATCAAGCTGACAACCATGCATATGGATATGGTCAATGCTATTTCAAATTTTCGAAACCTAGATTAACATAGATGAAGAAACTAAATCAATTCATAATTCAGATGAATAGTTTGTAATTAGTGAGTAGAGAGACAAGCTATATGTAATACAGCATCCTAAACACAATACTTTTGGTTTTGACTGCATCAGATAATTTACATAAATTGTAATGTAATCTAAAGTAACGTACAGTGGGGGGGATTTGGAACTGCGACTTCTTGAAGTTTAAATGACATTGAGCTTTACGTATTCGCCTTGCATCTGATCAAGCATTGACAAGTTATGATCCCTGCTATACGACACCCTATCCCAGGAAGCGTAGGTGTGCCTTACCGGGTAGGACATGCATGAAGGCAGCAGGGAGTTTGTGGATGAAAAGCATGAGAGGATTGTCAGCGATTGCTAACAAGAGAAAGTAAAGGACAGATGCAGCGCAGGACAGACCCAATGCTGCCCGCGCTCCTGCCAGGTCTGCAAACCTGCCAACAACATAAACAATCAGGACCATCCAGCAACAGGTGTCCTAACACTGATGGCAACATGTATACTTTTAGGGTTGGAAAGTGTCCAGGTGAGTTGTCAATAACAAAATGCTGCCTGTAAGTGTTTCGCAATAGTACTAATTGTACCTTATTTTAATGAAGGTTTACTGAAACATCCTTTCTAAAAAATACATAAAAAGTTGATTTGAGTTTGCAAATGCAAAAAGCTCAACCTACAGGGAATTCTATAGAAATGCAATACACACACAGTACACACACAACACACACACTGTAAATACAACTCTTAACATGCTTTACTGTACTGAAACCAACATACTGCATTCAGTACAAATTATTCTGTAAAATTTAGCATTATTTGCATAAATAACAGAATAGAATGAAACGTTTTCCAAGGTTCATTGTAATAAACTTACCTTACTGTTTATTTAATTATATTTGAGAACAATCCACACCAAAGGTCATTTCTTTTGAATAATACAAACGGTGGAGTACTTTAATGTGGACAATAGCAGAAATAGATGGAACCACACTACATAAAAAAGGTTGTAGGACAATCTATACTTTTTGCTCACCTGCCAAACAGAGGTCCCCCAAGAAGCTGAATGACACCGACCATAGTTTGCAAATAACCGAACCAGAGGGTGTCAAAGCCCAGTTTCCTGGCCAAATACTAGTCAAGAGAATGCAAGGGTTAAGGCAATCTCAAAATAGAAATAAAACACCAACACTACAGTTACAGGCACACACTGTGTATTTCCTCAATGATTTATTTGTTTGTTGTATATTATATTAATGGATCCATTTATTAATATCTGTATTAATGCACGCTATTGGCGATTTATTTATTTATTACTATTGCAGGTTTGGTTCTCTTAAAATAGGTTCATTACAACAAAATACACGGAACATGTTTTACATGTTTTGCTAAATAGGTCAATGTATTTTCACCAACAGGGACATTTACAACAGAATAACCTACTTACAGGAGTAACAGAAAACTGTAAAAACATCCATGTTATGTCCAGCGCAGCTATGAGGTAGGTAACATAAATGATCTTCTGCTTTGATCGTGTTGTCAAGTCTGAAACGGAGGTCTGCGAACTTGGACCCACTCCTGCCATTTCCAAATTTGTTCCACTTTTTCCGGTCAATTCCAACAATCTGAACACCCAGATTGGAACAAATGACTGACAAGTAATTTACATCTACGTTAAATCTCAGTTTTACGTTCCATGGTGTAAACATGTCTTACCTTATGAATCTCTTCCAGTGATTAAGGACAGAGATTCAAGTTAATCACGATTTTACATATTTTTTGATGGACTTTGATCTGAAAAATCGGTATCAGCCGAGGTTACGGCTACGCACTACACATTTCCTGTTTAAAACTGCCAAAATAAAAGCCATTGTCGTAGCCTTGGAAGTGGGGCTCGCTACTGAAGTTTACAGGAGCCGAATGTGTTTATGTAAATGCGAAATCAGAATTCTGAAAAAAATATTACGTCAAGTTTGGGATTTAAACACTGTGCACGCAAACTATACAGATAAAGTTTATGTTCATGAAGTAAAAAGAATGAAGCCATGGATGCAGGGGTTTTCAAAAATTCCTTCATCAATCTAAATTAAATCAGCACACCTCAGAGGTGCCATCATGTGTAAAGTAATATTGCCAAACTTTTTTGTCAGACACAATACGGTGGATGCATAAAAGAATCATAAAGCGAACAATTTTTCTACTGTGTGTTTATTGTATGTTGTGTGTAATTATGGATCATATTAATGCAATGCAACAAATGCGTTGCAGAGACAGTCTGATGCAGAGCTGGGACAGCCCTGGACACAGCGCCCATAGCATGAGGTACAAAGTGATGCCGAGTCATGCTGACAAGCAGCAGATCCTGCTTGGGCTTATCAGTCAGTTGTTTGGGAAAGAGGTTGAACCAAATTCCAAACATTAACAATATCTTGAAGTTAAACAGAATGTATACCAAACCCTGTAAAGCCAAAATTGTCATGCAAAAGGAGATGAAGGAGAAAAATATAACTCCCCAATTAAGTTTAGCCCACTAAACAATGCTAGATTTTTCATGAATGTTCCAATTGCAAAACAAATTCAGTGCATCTTGAAAACCCAGACATCCACAACAAGCTAAACTAAAGATCTGAAGTCCACACGAGAGACTCAAGGCTGGGGCTGAATGCAGGACCAGTTAGAGAGTGAGAGGTCGACACCTTTGTCAGCCAGCTGTTCCAGTAAAGAGGGTGTGATGTTGGGAGTAGAGGGTGTGTTTTTAGAATGTATACATTACATTCACACGGAAGGTTATAGAACGTATACATTACATTCACACGGAAGGTTCTAGAATGTATACATTACATTCACACGGAAGGTTATAGAACGTAGAAATTACATTCACACGGAAGATTATAGAACATATACATTACGTTCACACGGAAGGTTATAGAACGTATACATTACATTCACTGACAGTGATTTAGTTAGAAACTTATTTGAGCATTTTTCTCCTTCCTTCCTCTTATCTTATTTCTCCTTAATTCCGTTAGTTACCCTGGTACTGAAACATCCCCCTTCCAGAATACTAGCTCCATATGCGCCAATTATCTGTGTTCATAAGAAAGTATCTGGCATGCTGAAATGTTCCCACCCACCTGCAGCTGTAAGTAGACAAACAGATCTTACTGTACCAAGATACAGAAGGGAGAGGATGTTGACATGTTAGAACAACCATGTGGCCATATATAGGATAACATCTGATTGTCTTTTTTGCAAAGAAAGGATATGGCGTATTTGCGTTTCATTTGACAGAAATAGATCTGTTGCCTGGTAGGCTATATTTTCTTATTATAGTGGAAGATTGGATGGATTCAAAACTTTACTTTTTACTGCAACTTTTCACATCCTCTTTTTTGTCACTTAAAAAAAAAAAAAACTTTCAAAACCAGGGACTCTTTAACCCTAACCCCGGGAACTCTCTACCCCTAACCCGTAACCAAAAGAATAAAATAAAGAATATGAAATATAAAATGTCCATAATATACACTATAAAAATACAAATAGTGTAACATGCACATTTGAATGAAGGTGTCAATGTGTCATTGTACAGATAGTGGTTAAAGTCCATGTGAGCCCTTGGCCCTGTTGAACAGGCCAGCAGCGGTTGGGAAGAAACTGTTTTTTGTGGCGTGAGGTTTTGTTCCTGATGAACCGCAGCCTTCTACCGGAGGGGAGGCCAGGGTGGGAGGAGTCGGCCACAATCTTACATTTAGTCATTTGGCAGATGCTCTTATCCAGAGCGATCTTCTTTGCTCGCCTCAGGGCCCTCGAGGTGTGCAGGTCCTCGAGGGTAGGCAGGTTGCAGCCTATCACCTTCTCAGCAGTGCAGATGATACAGAGGGCGTGTCCAGCAGAAAACACATGTGCAGTATATTCATTTTGGATTTCACTGAGGATATAAATGGGTATATTTTGGCTATATAAATATAGCCATTTATATGACATAAATGGCTCCTCCCCTGAGGAGCTGTGTATGATTTATTATAGGTTAACCCTATAAATTAAGCCTCACTCCACAGACAAGACGTGATCGTTTAGGATTATTGTTGTGAAGCATAAACAAAATACAGATTGTTTTCTTAATCCATTAAAAGACAGTATCAAAAAACTTGTTAGAGTAAAAACCTAGGATTCTGGCAGGGGGACGGTTTTCGGTACAACGCCTGCCTCGCCATCCTGAACAATAGGTGGCAATGATGTGCCTATTTGAGGTTGGTAGCAGTCTGTCGTTAGCCTTAAATTGAAGATGAAGAAGACGAAGAAGAAGTTGAAGAAGAAGAATTAGAAAGGTGACAAGATGGCTACGGAACCAAACAAGAATGAAATTATGACAATTTTTAAGAAATTAAGATCCATACCAACAAATAAGGTAAAACTACATTATGGTGTGGTTTATGTTGCTAGTTAAACGTTAATAAAAGGGTGGCACGTTTTTTCATCCATTTATTGAATTAGAACTCAGCTATACAGTAGTCAGCTAACTGGACTAGCTAACTGAAAGTGGACGCTTCGGTTCGAATATTCTAATGTTTAATTTGAGCTACACTAGCCACTCTAGCGCTATGGCAGTTTTGTGCAAGTGGTTAAATAGCATTATTGTAGCTAGAGCTACATCTACTTGCGTTATTCGCAGGCTTTTCAGTGGCGTTGGTTAGCAATTGCTAGTAGCTTGTAGTCCAGGCTAACGCCGCCGCTTTTTCGTCGTAAATCCGTCAACCAATCCAGCCACGTATACAGTCTGACTACATACTACTGTAGCTAGCTAAATCGCTGCTGTTCTAGCTTCCTTACAATCAACATTATTAGGTGGTAGCATATGTTCCATATGAGCACTGACTGACAACTAGATTTAACTAGGAAGCAACAATCTCCCGTCCTGTGTATAGCTTGAACGGGCCACCTAACTAAAGACCAATTCGTTTTGTTTAGTTATGTCTGTTACTGTTAGAGGCATAGTCTAGATTGCTGGCGGCCTTGGATAACTCTGGGTAACACATCCCTTCTGGTGGTGTAATGGTGGCTCTTATAAAGATCGGGAGTAGGTGCGTTGTGCATTCCGACGTGGTTGACTTTTAGAGCCACTGCAGAATCTGCTCCGTCCGAGGGTCATTGCGATCCACTGCGGAGTCCCTGTGATGTAGTACGCTATCCCCGGGAACCCATACTCATAGATGAGTTACTTCATCCTAGCCGGGTTCAGGTACGCCTGCGAGTCTTGGTGCCGGACTCGAACCCCTTGTTTACCACAACTGCGGAACCCGAGGCCAGAACTCCGTCGATAGTATCCGGTGCCGCACAGTGAGCTGGTCGCGGTGACGCAGGACGCTGATATATTTCCTGTTAAAGAGTCTTGAACCATGGGGTAATAAAACTGAGGGCTTTTGATTGTATTTTTTTGTAGATAAAGACCATCTCAACGGGGACCCTAGCAGTAAAAATTTCACACTGGAAGTGGCGGATCTTAATGTCTAAATTCTTTCCCTGTGTGTCTGTTTACCCAGGCATGCTTTGACTGCGCAGCCAAGAATCCCAGCTGGGCTAGTATACCATACGGAGTGTTCTTGTGCATCGACTGCTCTGGCATCCATCGATCTCTTGGAGTACACTTAAGCTTCATCAGGTAGATCGCTTAAGCATTAGGAATTGGACTCCAGGATGCTTTTGCTCTTGGTTTCTCTGCACCTAGTAAATATTTTTAAACTCTTTAAAATATGTTAATTAATCAGCTGGGTGAACTGACTGCTTCTGTTTGTCAGATCTACTGAACTGGACTCTAACTGGAACTGGTTTCAGCTGAGATGTATGCAAGTAGGAGGCAATGCTAATGCAGTAAGTTAAAGCAATGATGTGCTAATGGAGGAGCAGCCATAGAGGAGAACAGGGATCGCTGTGCTATTGGCCTGGCTGGGATGTAATTATGGTGAAAGAGTCGTCAGTTGTTATGGAGAAGAGGGTGAAATAATGTTTTTGTACACTTTGTGTTTGTGGTTGTATTTAGTCTTTGATTTAATCTGAATATGGCCTCCTGCCATGGGCTTGTATCAAACAAAACAGAAGTCTAAAATCTTGTAACTTCCATTCCAATTTTTTTTTCTTTTTTCTTTTCTTTTTTTTTTTTTTTTGTGTATTAGGGTTAGTATAGCGTACTATTTATTGTTATCTGTAATTTAGGAAGTTTTAGTGTTAGGGTTAGTATAGTCGTTTATTTATTGCTATCTGTATATTTAGGAAGTTCACTTATCTAAGCTCAGCATAGATGTAAATTTGTTCTGTGTACTTATATGTTATGTTATGCCAAGTGCTTGCGTTGTCTTGTCTTAAGAATTTCAGTGCCCAGTCTAACCTTGTGTTGCTCTGTGCACCTGACAAATAAAAGACTTGAACTTGAACTTGAACTATTCATGTTTTTTCCGTTGTCTAAAGGCAGCATTCTTTAACCAGCATGGTTGCTCCATCAACGAAACCAATTCCAAATACAGCAGTCGTGCTGCCCAGATGTACCGAGAGAAGATCAGACATCATGCCAATGCTGCCCTGTCTAAATATGGTTCAGATGTAAGTAGAGGGGTCTAGCAATGGCCTTTTAGCTGTTTTGGTGTTTGTTTAACATTGGATGTATTTCTGCTAAGTATACACATACATGTATTTTTTTGCATAAGTCTTAGGCACCCAATCCTTTTTTACATGAATATTGTCTTAAATATTTATTGTTGTTTCGTCTTCTGTTTTGTGTATATTAGCTAAACAATTATGGGAACTTATACAGTGTTATCGTTTTAATTTAAAACAAGATATTTACAATAGTAATGGCTATCACCTGTCACCTACAGTTGTGGATTGATTCCCCGGGAGTGATTGGCCAGTCAGTGGCTCCTGAGAAGAAAGAAACAGATTTCTTTGCCGAGCACACTCAGGTATGCTGTCCTTGTGACCCAAGTATGCTGTCAGGTATGCTGTGCTAGTGACCTAGGTATGCTGTCAGGTATGCTGTGCTAGTGACCTAGGCATGCTGTCAGGTATGCTGTGCTAGTGACCTAGGTATGCTGTCAGGTATGCTGTGCCAGTGACCCAAGTATGCTGTCAGGTATGCTGTGCTAGTGACCTAGGTATGCTGTCAGGTATGCTGTGCTAGTGACCTAGGTATGCTGTTTTAGGTAACCCTAACAACCAGGGTTAACCCTAATGCTAACTACCAGGGTTAACCCTAACCAAACGAGGTGTCTGAACCATTCAGGATTAGGACCTCCATCTTCTGAGAAATATTGCTTCTTTTGCTTTCAGTCGGTGAACAGTTGGGATATGGAGTCCCCCTCCCTCGGAGAGCAGAACGTGCTGCTAGAGGAGCGCTCCCAGCCCCCCGACTGCTGCCTCTCACGTGAGCACTGCACACCCAGCTGGGGGGCAGAATCTGTGGGCAGTAGGGGAGCATCATGTGGGGGGCAGTAGAGGGTAGCAGGGGGTAGCAGGGGGTAGTGTGTGAGCAGTAGGGGAGCATCGTGTGGGGGGCAGTAGGGGGTAGTGTGTGGGCAGTAGGGGAGCATCATGTGGGGGGCAGTAGGGGGTAGTGTGTGGGCAGTAGGGGAGCATCATGTAGGGGGTAGTGTGTGAGCAGTAGGGGAGCATCATGTGGGGGGCAGTAGAGGGTAGCAGGGGGTAGTAGAGGGTAGCAGGGGGTAGTGTGTGAGCAGTAGGGGAGCATAATGTGGGGGGTAGCAGGGGGTAGTGTGTGAGCAGTAGGGGAGCATCATGTGGGGGGCAGTAGAGGGTAGTGTGTGAGCAGTAGGGGAGCATCATGTGGGGGGCAGTAGAGGGTAGCAGGGGGTAGTAGAGGGTAGCAGGGGGTAGCAGGGGGTAGTGTGTGAGCAGTAGGGGAGCATCATGTGGGGAGTAGTAGAGGGTAGCAGGGGGTAGTAGAGGGTAGCAGGGGGTAGCAGGGGGTAGTGTGTGAGCAGTAGGGGAGCATCATGTGGGGGGCAGTAGAGGGTAGCAGGGGGTAGCAGGGGGTAGCAGGGGGTAGTGTGTGAGCAGTAGGGGAGCATCATGTGGGGAGTAGTAGAGGGTAGCAGGGGGTAGTGTGTGAGCAGTAGGGGAGCATCATGTGGGGGGCAGTAGAGGGTAGCAGGGGGTAGCAGGGGGTAGCAGGGGGTAGTGTGTGAGCAGTAGGGGAGCATCATGTGGGGAGTAGTAGAGGGTAGCAGGGGGTAGTGTGTGAGCAGTAGGGGAGCATCATGTGGGGGGCAGTAGGGGGTAGTGTAGCGGGCTGAATATTTAGCGTTTAATAAATGAAATCTTGGCATCCCTTAATTTTTTTCACTTAGCTCTTGGTAAAGTGTATGGATGAACACCCCTTGAACTAGATTTTTTTCATCGTCCAACTCAGCGCTACTTGTTGTGACGCGAACAGTACACGTTGTTTGAGGCCCATTATTCTGTATACAAACTGCTGTGCAGTTTCTTTGTCTTTTTTGCGATACTGAGCTCCTGAAAGAGCTCTGTGCTACTTTTATCTCGCAGATGAGACCGAAGGAAGCATTTTAACTCTGCGACTGTGAGGTCGTATTTGTTTGTTAACATTTCCTTAAAAGTACCTGGGGCCTGTTCCATAAAGGCCACTCATAAAAGCTAGATTTAAAGTCCTAAACCAGACTTGAATAAGTTTAATTAGTTAAGCGGTTCCATAAAGGCCAATTTCAGCTCACGCAGTACTACTATTTCAAGTCAGATTTAAGTAGTCAAGTTAATTGCGTCTGCACCCATTCTTAGGCAGCCCGAGAGGTAAAACATGGATCATACAATCCACCTTGGCAAAAGCAATGCACATGTAACTTCTTCCAGAAAGAACGTTCCCTTTAAATCGTATACCATGACAGCTCCCTCATACACCGCTTCAATCAAAATAAAATGACACGCCATGATTGACGTCGTGAACGATAGGCTACGTTACCTAGGTCGAGGACTTTTTTAGACCTTTACTTTGCTGATTGGAGTCAGATGGCTGAGTGGTGAGGGAGTCGGGCTAGTAATCAGAAGGTTGCCGGATCGATTCCCTGCCCCGCCAATATGACGTTGTGTCCTTGGGCAAGGCACTTCACCCTACTTGCCTCGGGGGGAATGTCCCTGTACTTACTGTAAGTCGCTCTGGATAAGAGCGTCTGCTAAATGACTAAATGTAAATGTAATGTAAATGATTAAAAAACACCCTCTAAACTCAAAATTGGCTTTTTTGACATTGTTAAAAATAAATAGCCTACTATTAATCAATACATTATCTAACATTATCTAACATGACATAAATTTGAATGATTATTTACGCATAAGCCTATTATTCCATTATACAACAATGTAGCAACTAGGCACATATATACACACACACATTTCAAATTACAATTATTACTATTCAGAAATACTCTAAAAAATAAAACAGCGTTATAACTAATAAGCTATTGGAAAAGCCATCAAACACAAAAGACAGTACAGCAGCCTTTGACTCTCGTGATGTCGAAATCTAGCAAGGACGCCAACTGCTAGGCTAACCCGCCAAAAAGGCCACCCGCACTTTCCTTTCAACTTCCATATACAGATTACTACATTTTACAATTTTCAATCATCACATTTTTTAAGATCTATGTATTGGCTCAGGCACCCATAGACTTGAGGCCGGTAACAGTAGCAGGGGGTAGTGTGTGAGCAGTAAGAGAGCATCATGTGGGGGCAGAAGGGAAGTATCATTTAGGGGCAGTATTCTGGGGGTAGTAGGGGAGGAACATGGGTGGGGGCAGTAGGGGGGGCAGTAGGGGAGGAACATGTAGTGGGGCAGTATGTGGGGGCAAATCTCCTCATGATCTGTCAACTATAGTGGCTGACAAGCTTCTCAGTATTCAAACTTCAAAGTTATTACCTCAACTGAGTACAACTGTACTCAGGAATGGTTTGCTTGTCACAATGTTAGTTTCCTCCAGGATCACAATGACTCTTGCTTAGAGACTTGTTGGTCTTGTTGTTTAGTGGTAACTGATTAAAATGGTTGTACTCGCTGTGAAATATTTTTTTACTGTTGCTTGCTTTTCTACAGGTGCACTTATAGCGAATCATGTTGTTTAATTGTAACTTGTTTAACTACATGCTCTTATGGTTCTTCCCTTTGGCACTTATTTTGGTTGTTCACAATATGTGCTTCATGTTTTGGCTACCCGCAATGTTTTGGGGGGGTTATTATCTTGTTGTTATTATCCGTGACCGATGCACTTTGTAAAGCTCTCTCTTGGAAGTCGCTTTGGATAAAAGCGTCTGCTAAATGAATACATGTAACTGAATCCCACAGTGGATGTATAACCATTTGTTTCTTGTCGTAAGGCTTCTTTCCCGTAACATACATGTGGTTTTGCACTCACCTGAAGAATTGTGTTTTGTTCAGAATCGGAGGGTCCTAACATTGAGGGACTGAGTTTGTCACCCAAGCAAGCCGGCGGTGAGTCCTCGAGATCTTACATTTACATCTTATCCTTTTTATTACATTTTGTTACTGTTGCATTGTTTTTGCTGTCTAAAATGGAGAACATCTTTATAATAAATTTTGGCAAATGTATTGCAGTCACAGTAACTATGCCTTTTTGTTGAATACAGGTCTTTCTCCCACACTCACCTTTCCCACTGCAGCCCAGTAGCTACGGATACTGTGTCTTTGGGTCGTTTAATCAAACCAATGTGATTGTTCCGTTCCCAGAAGTCCCTATTCCTAGTTGGTTGGCACAGCCTCTATGGTTGCCATGGTTAAGCAGTTCTGATTATGCTTGCAATTGTCCATTCTTTCTGTTGTATTACCCCTCAACTCAGTATTTTAGGAGAGATACGCTGTTTTTGGCTTTTGCACCAGCCTTTATCAAAATTGATGTGAGATCCTTAATGATGCCTACTATGATTGCCTACAAGGTTTTTGGGCTATCTTGTTGTTGTTATCAGTGACCTATGCACTTTGTAAAGCTCTCTTGGAAGTCGCTTTGGATAAAATGAACAAATGTAAATGAATTATGATGTTTCATAGTAATTTTGTGTTTCAGATGTGAAACCCTCCATTATTGGGAAGAAGAAACCGACCACGGCTAAGAAAGGGGTGAGTATCTGAGGACAGATCCTCCAGGTGCAGGTTAGGGTTCAGTCATAAACAGCCTGATGACCGATTTCCTGTTCCAGGGCCTATAGGGGCCAAACACTAACTTAATGGGGGCCTCGAAGGCCTGGGGGTTATGGTTAGGGGTGCTGGGTGCGGTAGTGACTCTGCTGTCCTACAGCTGGGGGTTATGGTTAGGGGTGCTGGGTGCGGTAGTGACTCTGCTGTCCTACAGCTGGGGGTTATGGTTAGGGGTGCTGGGTGCGGTAGTGACTCTGCTGTCCTACAGCTGGGGGTTATGGTTAGGGGTGCTGGGTGCGGTAGTGACTCTGCTGTCCTACAGCTGGGGGTTATGGTTAGGGGTGCTGGGTGCGGTAGTGACTCTGCTGTCCTACAGCTGGGGGCCAGGAAGGGACTGGGGGCCCAGAAGGTGAGCAGTTCCAGCTTCTCCCAGGTGGAGCAGCAGGCGCTGGAGGCTGAGAAGATGAAGGAGGAGCGGGCGGAGGAGGCCAAGAAGCAGGCTGAGGAGTCCATGTGAGGAAGCTGCTCTGTCCTCAAAGTTTTCACATCGCTGTTGTTGAATAATATTGATGTGGGGTTGTATTCATTTCAAATGATGATGTTTCAGTGTAGCATCAATGCGGTTGGCCTACAAGGAACTGGAAATTGACAGAAAGATGGAGGATAAGAAGATGAGCAACCTGGAGGGGAGGAAGCGAGAGCAGGCGGAAAGGCTGGGCATGGGATTTGGCAACAGAAGGTAACAGTAGAACATAAATTAATTCATATTACTAATTAATTAGAACGTCACAATCGTCTTGACTGTTAGAAAATAGTGACTATTGTAAGGAGGGCTGCTGTGGTAAGGCCTCAATCTTACATGGTACGCACACTAATCTGATGAGTTGTGTCAGATCCGTCTAAACTAGACTCTAATTTATGGTCAGAGGAATAATGAGCAGATCATTTAAGCTTACATAATGAATGCACAGTGTTGGTTTAAGGTTGGATTTTCTTTCCCAGTGCCGTCTCCCACTCAGTGATGTCGGAGATGCAAGTGATCGAGCAGGAGACTCCTGTCGGGGCCAAGTCCTCTCCTCGCTCCAAACTGGACATGTTCGATGAGCCCGGCTTCACATGTGGACCCCCTAAGTAGGTTCATACTCTTGCCTTTCATTGATTCACAATTAATTTCACAATGTGTTTACTTTGGTAATGAACCCACACAGGTCATGTGTGGGTGACTATGCAGTGGTCATGTGGTGCTGGTGTATATAGTGTATCTCTAGGGTTAGGTACAAGGATAGCCGTGTGTGTTCTGGGTGCAGGTACAAGGATAACCATGTGTGTTCTGGGTGCAGGTACAAGGATAACCATGTGTGTTCTGGGTGCAGGTACAAGGATAACCATGTGCGTTCTGGGTGCAGGTACAAGGATAACCCATTCACCACCGGGGACAGTTTTGGGACCCGGTGGGATGCCGAGGGAGGGACTGCCTCCTTCACCTCGTCTTGGGCGCTTGAGAAAGTGGAGCCTAAAGAGGAAGTCACCATCTCCAGCATCCAGCCCATTGGAGAGAGGTGAGTGTGATTAGGGCTGTGTGTGATTAGGAAGTTTGTGTGTGTGAGATCAGGACTGTGTGTGTGTAGAACATGAATGAACACAGTAGTGATGCCTGCTGCTCGTGTGATCAGACTGCCCAGCCGTCGCAAGGCCGAGGCGAGCGTGTCCGTAGCAGAGTCCAGTGAAGCCAGGCAGAAGTTTGCCAACGCCAAGGCCATCTCCTCAGACATGTTCTTTGGACGTGAGAGCAATGCAGAGGTAAAAAATGTAATACAAATGCTGGCTATTCTACGTATTGGGTGTACATGCCTAGGGCAAGGCTCAACCTATATTCTCTCTTTTTATATATATATATATATATATAATTATTTATTATTTTCCCACCCTTAACTTTGCCATACATGGACAAAGTCGGTGTAAAAAAGTTCTTCTTGGTCCTAATTGCATTGCTTGAATCCGTGCGAACGTTCCGTTTGACGGTTTAGGCATAATTACAGTTTTTGTGGAGAGTGAAGCTAACGATGGCTAACTAGCCACAGTCACTAAAGTCACACCACGCACGTTAACCTATAGTAGAACATTAGTTTAGCAGCTTGTTAACTTCTGGGAGATAGCTAGCTACCTAAATTGGTAAAACAGCCACAGAAACACCACAGGCAAAGGCCAGGGTGATAACATGTAGCTAGCCAGTTCCCAGGCTGTGATATCAACACCCTGTTTTTTTGACCGCCTTTCGACTTGTTAGCGCCTGCAATTCCCACACATCAGTGGGCTAGTAGCACTAGCTTCGCTTTAAAACTGACCCCCTAGTCTTCAGACAGGGACGTTGTTACTGACACAGAATGATCACTTCCAGTAAACTTATTTTAGCCAGTTTTCCAGAAATTCGTTTCAAGCATATTTACGTTTTTGGGGGCATTTTTTCAGTTTACAGATGGTATTGTTTGAATTGCAATTCTGCCAAGATACTGCCAGTGACAACGTTGTTAGATATAGGTTAGGACAATTTTTACACAAGATTGCCCTATTTCTTTCTATTTTGATGCCGCTTTTTCAACTATGTGAGGCTGCAACATAGACTTTCACCATTCCCTCTTGCACCAAGGGAAATGACAAGAGAACCCTGTGTCATTCTACACTTCAATATTAGTATTCTGAAGTGTAAATGAGCAGCAACAAATGCAGCCTATGCTTTTTAATCTATGCCATCTTCATAAATAAAAAGTATGCATACTTAATAGGGGTGTAACAATATATCGTGGAACAATCTATCGCAATACAACATTTTACAATATGTATCGTAGAGTTATGGCACTATTTTTACAATTTGACGTCCGTTTGATCCTTTTGGTTGAGCTACCAGCACGCGACCTACTCTGCACCTGCGTCATGCGTGCATTCAATGCATTCACAGAAATCTGAGTTAACTAAATTGTATGTACAACAAAATAAATTATTGAAAATGTTTTGGAAATAAATCTGTTAAGTGAATTTCAGTATAATTTAAAATGTTGTTCAAAATATCGTGATGTGTATTGTATTGTACACCCAGTATCATGATACGTATTTAATTGTGAGCTGAGTGTATCGTTACACCCCTAACCCACCCCTAATACTTAGGCTATTTAAAATATACAGAAATATCAGTTGTAAAGTTTCAGTAACAAAACTGACCCATCATCAACCGATGCAAGCCCACCTCACAATTTCCCCAGGAATTGTGTCTCTCTAATTTAACATTCCTTTTCATGCTAAATAAGTATTTATCCTCCATATTATTTCCGTAACCAAAGATCTGTAATTTGAGGTCCAACATTCATAGGAGGACATTGATGTAAATGTATTTTTGTTGCAGTATGATGCAAAGACACGCTTGGAAGGTATGTCAGGCAGCACATCAATCAGCTCTGCTGACCTGTTTGGAGAGAGCACTGATCGCACAGGTAAAACACTCCCCAACCAACCGTAATCTACAGGTAACCCTCACCCTAACCCACACCAAGTAAACCCTAACCCACACCAGGTAAAAGTTACTTATTGATGTTATGTTCCTGTTAAATACAGATGTTTTGTTGATTCTGACCAGTGAAATACTGTTTCAACACTTCTGAGAAGTTCTGACCCTTAATCTTCTGCTGTACCTACTGCACTATTTTGTATGTTGCTTTGGATATAAGTGTCTGCTAAATATAAAATGTGTTTGTACCTGTGCATGTGTTTAGCAAGGGCTTGTTAAACCTCCTCTTCTCTGGGGTTTGATGTTGTCCTGCAGGCGTGTCTGGCTTTGACAGTGTCCTACCCACCAGCCCTGACATCGCCCAGTTCAAACAGGGCGTAAAGACGGTGGCTGGCAAGATGGCAGTGCTCGCCAACGGAGTCATGAACACCATCCAGGTGAAGGAACATAACAATATAGACAGAAATGTATCAAATGTTAACCTATTCGCCAACATAAGTGATCATATTGACAGAGAGTGGATCTGACACTCACAAGTCCTTCCTGTTTTGTGCTAATTAGGATCGTTACGGCTCCTACTGATCAGCCCTGGAGGATCAGCCACTGTGTTGTCTCGGAGAAATGACTACTGCTAAGTGTTCTGCAGTCTGCCGTGTGTGAGAAGAGTCTCCCTGTGTTCCTTCACCTGTAGAAAGCAACAATCAGACAGTATTTATTTTTCTCTGAAGTACAGCACCAGGATTCCGGTTTTAACCTGTATGTTATCCTGTTTTTGGTCAACAATTTCACAGATTCCGAATTAGATTCAAGTGATAAAATCAAACTGACATATGATACAATTTTATGGATGACTCTAAATTGAAGACGTGTTATTTTGGAAACACTGAAACATCACTCATTAGCAATTATAATTCATTTTTTGCGGTGATGGGATGATTTTATAACATACTAAAGCTCAATTACATTTTCTCCCATTTAATTTGCGTTCAGTACTTGCTGATATTAACAGTTTTTTGGTATCCAATTTCAATTGAGGTAAAAAAAAATATATAGTAAACTAAATACAATCATTTTAAATTGTGTGTAACTGCTTATTCGGTTTACAATAAGAGTGTGTCTTAGTGTCCTGACTAACAGGCTGCTGTGTGTATGGGCGTCCAAGGATGCGCATTCAGCATGTTGCCAAATATACAACTTTGTCCATCACCTTATTGGCTTCCTGTCAAAAGCAAACTGCAACAAATTGAGTTGCTTCTAACATGGCCAAAGATGTTGAGGATCATTCTTGTGATCATTCTGGAAGATTACTTGTATATTTTCATGAAACGTTTGGTAAGAACACTGCTAGTGTTTGAAGGACAGAGTGCAGGGGGGAAGCCAAGACAACAAGACTGATGCGTTCTGCAGTGTGGCATCAGTCTTGTTGTCTCAGTGTGTGTGTGTGTGTATATTGGACCCACTAGTTGTTGTCATAGTTCATGAAGGGTTTGGGTTACCTAGCTGTATCGCATCCATTGATCCGATATTTAACTAATGTTGTCATAAATTCACTAAATTGGCACAAAAAAAACTTACTTGTTGGAACTAGTTTTGTGAAGAAGAAATTGTCAAAATACACTTACTATTTTGACCTGTGGAATCAGCAAATACTCCATAGGATTACATGAAACCAGTTTAATAATGGTCCGTATGTCTAAGTTTGATCAAGTCAATCAAAGGCTACCCTCTACACAGGCTGGGTCCATGAGACATTTATGTACAGGAGATTTCTATAAAATGTCAGTCTCAGAATTAGCTTTATTTGCCATGCAATTCACACAAACAAGGAATTTACTGTGGAATGAATTAGCATACGATGAACATACAGTATGATCTGGCCCTGACCAGGGGTGTTAAGCTGATGTTTGAGCACGTGCTCATGTATTTAAAAAGAAATGTCAGTTCTACAGGTGAAAACGTCAACCACAGTACCACAAATGTTTTTTTTTTCTTGTTCACATCCATGTTTTTATATAAACAAGTTATTGCCCAGCTGCCTGTGATCGAATAAATATTTCGACATTACAACAAAGCCATGTTGGGACTGTGGGAAAGACGGGTGATCTGTCTGGGCAGAGTCATCTTCTGCTTTAGGTTTACTCTCCTGATTCAAAACCATTAAGTTAAATTTTTCCTCATTCTGTTGTTTGCCGTGTGGCTTGATTTTACCCACCTAATTAAGGTAGTCATTTTTAAAATTAGTTTTAACATTTGAAACTTGAAATGTTTTAGTTGATGTGAATTGTGGTGGATCAAATGTTATAAAGAGGCATATTTATCTGTAATAGCGTCTTCCACTGATTCATTTTTTAATTGAATTGTTACGGAATCATTTTACAAATCCTAAAATTATTTAAATTGAAATTCTTCACCAATGCGCAGTTATGAAAACCGTAGTTGTCAGGTTTGATGTTGATGCTCGGCTCTAACACGCTTCCCTGATGCTGCATGTTAAGATCATGTTCAAAACCAGGCCGAAGTTGGTAAACAGGTTTACTACAGGGTGCTGTGGCTTCGTAAATCAAGTGTAACTGGCCAGAGGAGTGCAAGTGTGTCCGCCGGCCCAAGGTCAGTTTCAGATAACTTAATCCACACCAATGTCTTGACCGAGAAAATTGTAAACCAAATACGTAAAGTTTAGTATTTGTATTCATACAGTCATACATAAATCAAGCCCCATAGGCTTTTGACAAAAGGGTTAGGCGTTAAACAAGCTGTGTGATAGAAACTGCATTGATTCCCGAGGCGGAATTACACCTCCACTGGACACCCGCTCTAAATCATCAGACTATCACCGATGGGAGACTCAACTCGGTTCACTTTATTGATCCCAAAGAAAATTCAGGACTGAGGCTCAGAGCTACCCCTGAAAGGCCCACAGGGTCCGGCGGAAACGTCACGAAAGAGCGCTTGGGTTGAATTCGTTTTCAACAAACAACATATTACATTGCTGTAATTGGTTGTAGGTCTATCCAATTAAGCGAAGAGGCATTTGTTTTACGATTTCGGTTAAAACACGCCCCGTAGTCACAGCCCAATGGAGTTTTCAGGCTCATATTCTGACTAGGATTATGAGTATGACAACGTCAGGCTACCCCAATGGTGGAATCAACTCGCAACCTCCATCAGGGATACGGACTGTCTCCCCACCTTCAAGAAAAGGATGAAGACGCACTTGTTCCGGGAGTACAACAGCACTTGAGAATGATTTTTTGAGACTTGTTGGTTTGTTGTAACTATCTTAAAATTATTGTAGCCTACTCACTGTGAAATATAGGCCTACTATTATTGTTGCTTGCTTTTTCCACAGGTACACTCTTGCACTTTTGAGGTTATTGCTGTTTAATTGTAACTTGTCTAACTACATGCTCTTATTGTTCTTACCCTTTGGGACGTATTTGGTTTCACAATGTATGCTACATGTTAGGCTACCTGCAATGTTTGGGGCTGTCGTTGTTATGATCAGTGACCTATGCACTTTTGTTAAACTCTCTCTTGGAAGTCGCTTTGGATAAAAGCGTCTGCTAAATGCATAAATGTAAATGTTGTGCGATTAATTTAAGAGCTAGTCTTCTCATTTGAACCCATAATTTTAATAATTTAACATAACTTTTTTCTATAATTTTGGGCATTAAATTTACTTTTCACGTTAGAATATTTGCAAATTTTGTTTAGTAACTTTTATTTAGAAAAGCATTTCAGGTAATCAACCGGAAAAGGAATTCCTTAATGAGGCTGGCTTCATCTTGCTGCCGACAAAGACGAACTACGAAATATTTGATAGAAATACAAATAAAAAATCACGTAGTATGCAAAGTTTGGTGCAAAGTTTGAGGGAACAGAAAGTCTAGCTGTTTATAAAAATGTATAACATTTTAAGCGAATTTGAAGTTAGAAAAAAGTAGATCTGTGCTACAGCCAGACAGGCTGTGTTGAGTAGTGGTGATGTGGTGACGCGGCTCGCCGACGGGAGGCTAAAGCAACTTATCTTGCTAGCTAGCTAGCTGGATTAACCTAGACGTTAGAAAATGTTTTCGGAAATCTGATCTGACTTTTGCTGTCATGGAATATGGAGTAAGAACTGCTTTTTGCTAGCTAGCCGGTGAGGTTACAACTGTTAGGCTACCACTTTGGTTCGTAACTAACGTACTTTTGAGCTATTTAGCCTAAATTGATAGTTTCTTGAGACTGTTGCTAGCTAGCTACAGTAGCTAGCAAATACTTTGAAGTCGTTATAAACAAACTACAGTAGACAGTGTTGCTACCAGTAAGATCACTATCTACATTGTTGAAACTTTCGGGGTACACCTAGTAAAGTAAATATATTTGGCAAAACTTGACACTGTTTTCCATATTGGTGTCTAGGGTACAATCGGTAGCCAACTCGGTTTACGACTATCCAGCTGAAGTATAGCATAGTCGGTATGAGTCTGGTTTTGCGGCCTTTGGAATTATTTTCTTTTTCGACAGTTGTTTGGATCTTTGGTAGTTTGTATTTTATATTTTTGTTTTAACATTTTCACATTACTTTGGAAGCTAAGGCAGATCTTCGTGAGGTACTAAATAATTTTGCAGCAAAAGAAAAGTGGACATCATAAAGGACCTCAGTTAGCTAGCTAGCTAACCTAAGACACTTATCAAAGGTAAGATGACTAGCTCTATATAACTATTAATGTAAATCAACGGAAGTTGTAACAATGCTTATTTTTTCTCAAGTTTTGTGATTTATTGTATTAATTACATCACGTTCATTTCTTGGAAACATCTGAGGCCAGTGCTACGTTTGACACAGAACTTTGGATTCCTAATCAGAAGTCTGGAGACTATATTGACCTCCAGCACTTCTTTCACAAATCGCTAATTCATGCGTTTTTCAAGTCACGTTCCATCGCTGAGACCTACGCGACGACATCAAATGCCGTTTGGTTTTAATGTAATTCCTTGTTTTACGTCAATAACTTAAATTGATAGCATATGTATAAGATAAGGGTAGGCTATACCCAAAGAGAGTGATTTGTTGTCCATGAATGCTGTATTTATTTAAACTATAGTAACATTATGACGCATTAGTTAACTAGCTTGCTAAACTACTGTACGTTCACGTTGCAGTTATAGAATGTACCAACATGCTGGATAGGAGCCTTTTGACAAGCTGGTGTTAAAAGCCGACTCTGTGTCTACTTCTTTACAAATGACAGGATTACATTTCTGTTGACGTTACGAAAAGCATGATCTTTTTAAATGTTGCTAGTCACAAAGGAACGTGCTGTTACCTTACACCCAGCCATACATGACAGAATTTGCATGGACGTGTTGCCCTCTCCAAGCATCTGGCCATGAAAGTCTAAAAGTTAAATGTTACTATCATGGTTTGATGGCCATCACACTTTGTCGATGACTTCACATTTTGTTTATGACTTCAAAATTAGAAACAGGGTTATTGCCAAGTAGGTTTTCAGATTCAAGGAATTTACTTTGGTGATATGATGTATAACAATAAAGATATAGTGCAATGACAAAAACAGGCAGTGAAAATACATTGACTTAAGTGACAAATTAACAGTAGATGTGTTATAAGAAGATAGGTCAGTGTGGGTCAGGCCTTGCTGATGAGGCTGCAGATGAGAAGAAACCGTTCTTCTGCCGTGAGGTGATGGACCTGATGCCTCAAGCTGGAGGGGTACTAAGGGAGTGTGTCCAGGGTGGAGCGTGTCCAGGGTGGAGGGTGTCCAGGGTGGGGGGTGTGCAGTGTGGAGGCTGTCCAGGGTGGAGCGTGTCCAGGGTGGAGGGTGTCCAGGGTGGAGGGTGTCCAGTGTGGAGCGTGTCCAGGGTGGAGCGTGTCCAGGGTGGAGCGTGTCCAGGGTGGAGCGTGTCCAGGGTGGAGGGTGTCCAGGGTGGAGGGTGTGCAGGGTGGGGGGTGTGCAGGGTGGAGCGTGTCCAGGGTGGAGCGTGTCCAGGGTGGAGGGTGTGCAGTGTGGAGGGTGTGCAGGGTGGGGGGTGTTCAGGGTGGAGGGTGTCCAGGGTGGAGGGTGTCCAGGGTGGAGGGTGTCTAGTGTGGAGGGTGTGCAGTGTGGAGGGTGTGCAGTGTGGAGGGTGTGCAGTGTGCAGTGTGGAGGGTGTGCAGTGTGGAGCGTGTGCAGGGTGGAGGGTGTCCTGGGTGGAGGGTAATAGACAGTATTAGGGGACCACTAAGGCCTATATAAAACATTTACATCTCATTTAGCAGACGCTGTTATCCAGACCGACTTACAAGTACAGGGACATTCCCCGCGAGGCAAGTAGGGTGAAGTGCCTTCCCCAAGGACACAACGTCATTTCTGACTCCCATAAAAGCATCCCAAAACTGCATGTCATGGGATCTTTAAGATCCCTCCTACTTCAACTACAAGGATAACCTGCATGGGGGACCGCTAGGCTTTCTCGAGGTGGCCAGAACACCTATAGGGAGTGGTAGGATATAATGTAGAATCAAGCAGTGAGTTAAGATGGATATTTTTTGTTCAGAGGTTAACATTTGCTGCACACCTGTCTGTTGGAGAAGTGATGTTAGCAATTAGAAGAATGGTGTTCTTGGTCTGAGGAAGGGAAACCCATGTTATCTCCCCCTCCTATACCCCTTTTTAGCAATGTTTGTTTTGTCCCTCCTTGGCCCCTTGCAGATGATGTGTGAGGTGATGCCTACCATCAGTGAGGCGGAGGGGCCTCCAGGGGGCGCAGGAGGGGAGTTAGGCTCTGCCTCCCCGCTCCAGTCAGACTCTGAGGGACACTTCGAGTCTCTGATGGTGTCCATGCTGGAGGAGCGCGACCGGCTGCTTGACACACTGCGGGAGACACAGGAGAACTTGGGGCTGGCACAGGGCCGGCTGCACGAGGTCAGCCACGAGAGAGACTCTCTGCAGAGGCAGCTCAACACCGCCCTGCCTCAGGTCAGAAACACCATTAACGTGCTCCTGCCTCAAATCAGAAACACCATTAACATGCTCCGGCCTGGATAGAATGGAACCTACTGCACAAACACAATTCAGCTTGGTCTAATAGGGAGCCATTAGAAACCTTGCCCCCTTATTGATGCTGTCTGTGTTATGCAGGAGTTTGCAGCGTTGACCAAGGAGGTGAACGTGTGTCGTGAGCAGCTTCTGGAGAGAGAGGAGGAGATCGCTGAGCTAAAGGCTGAGAGGAACAACACACGGGTTGGTACAGTAGGATCATACTGGATTGTAAAGTAGGACAGTACAGGAGGAACAGTACTGGATAACAGTACAGTAGATAGTACCACACTGGATAGTACTGTTCAACAGTACTGTATAGTACTGTAGGACCATACTGGATACTACAGTACAGTTCTTTAGTATTAGTGTTGTTTAAGCTCCAAATCTATGAAATGCTAAATCTTGAAAAAAATAATCTTGTCTGTTTGTTTTTGTCTTAAACCCACTTCCACTAATTTTCCTAGGGGACTAGAAACAAAAAAAGTGTTAAAGGGGTCATTGACTGATTTATAGGGTATTAAATACTGTTCCTTAAGTTCTCCGAATAGGGAATGTAACATTGGTTGGGCTGAAAATGCTCCGGGTGCTGTTTTATGCGCCCTAATGCAACCCTGTGAAATAGCCCTAGAATAAAACGAGAGGGTTTCTCCCTTTTATGGTATTCTCATGAATATATAGAAGTACTGCGCGTTGATTGGTTGGTTTACAACCAGCGAAGCTGCGGAGCAAAGATGCAACATTGCCAAACATGCATCGTGAATTGTAGATTTACATGACAACACAGGTTATTTATTTGAATGAAACTGAAATTAATAGACAAACATCAGCCATGCCCGTCGAGTGTTTGGTTCCTTGTTTGGTCCAGACCAGAGCCAAAAAAGGTAGAGACACATTTGTGACGTCACAAATGTGGCTTTTTGGAAACCAACCGTTTTATAATGTAATTTCCAAATTGAGAGATTTGCATAGGAAAGAGGTGTTAATGGACGTTCACTGTATGTCCATTTTACCCACCGAACTATGACAAGGTAAACTCTGTTTTGCAGTTAATGACCCCTTTAAAACAAAGTTGTATTCTGACACACAACACTTATCAATAATATGCCAAAACTAAATGTATATTCATCTGGCTAGCAGTGCGGATGACCTGGGCTGTATTCAGTGTTCAATGACAGTAGAATTCATAGTAGTAAGTGGTCTTCTGCAGTGCTATCCTCTGTTGGTTGCCCCTGGCATGGCGCTTTAAAAACAACGATGACAGCACCTTACAAAAGGGCTGTATAATGTTTGGTATGATTTACAGGGTTAGGGTTAGGGTATGATTTACATATGATGAGAAGAATGTGGATGTTTTGGCCATGTGTATTTGATGTGTACATTTATTATCCTGTTATGAGTGTGTATTTATTTAGTAAATACCTGTGTCCCTGTGTGTATTGAGTGTCCCCGTGTGGTCCTCCCTGTGTAGTTGCTGCTGGAGCACCTGGAGTGCCTGGTGTCTCGTCATGAGCGCAGCCTGAGGATGACGGTGGTGAAGAGGCAGGCCCAGTCTCCTGCCGGGGTGTCCAGTGAGGTGGAGGTGCTCAAGGCCCTCAAGTCCCTGTTCGAGCATCACAAAGCCCTGGACGAGAAGGTGTGTGTGTTGGAGGAGGGGGGGTTCTCATTGAGCTAGCATCGTCTTGAATTTAGTATTAGGTTTGATTTTATATTAGATGATTGTGTGGGACTGCTATGTTGGTAGCCTGGTGGGGCTCAGGTGGGCTGTCTCCCGGGGGTTTCAGTGTGGAGTTTACATGTTCTCCCTGTGCAAGCAGCCCAATACAACACATGCAGAACAGATCTCTTGTCGGGGAAATAATAATCTTAAGTTTTTAACCAATATCAAAATGTAAAACAGCATGGAAACGGCTGCAAAGTATGATGCAAAGTGTTTATTCGAATCTAACACAAAGGATTGATTCCAACAAACGTGCATTTATGTATTCACACCCGGTTGGTCAATTGTCACAGAATTAGAATTGCCAGTACTTTGCTATGTTCTCTTAGCCTGGTCCTAACCAGACCCTCGTACATTTCATTTGTACAGAGGGTCTGGGATCGCTCCATTGACAAATGTTAACTTCCTTAAAGGCGGGTCCTCTGTTGAAGTTTAAAACTATTGGATCTGCCCAGAGAAATTAACGTTTATTTTAGTAATTGAGTATTTATCTGTTGTTCTTGTTTGTGTGCTTCAGGTGAGGGAGAGACTGCGTGTGGCTTTGGAAAGATGCAGCATGTTAGAGGAACAGCTGACATCCACACACAAAGAGGTGCTAACTCACTCACTGTCTCACACACACACACTCTCTCACTCTCTCTCACACACACACGCACATACACGCAATTGCGTATTTAAATATCGCTTTGGTTAAAAGTGGTAAATAAAAAGCATGTAAATGTAAACATTATTTGGTTTCATCCCGTTAGTTGGCATTTTTAGGGGAGCAGAACAGTCAAAAGAGAATGCTGATGGATGGATCGTCTGGACTCAACAACAACTCTGACACCCCCAGCACTAATGGCAAGGTAGGCTAGGGTTAAGGCTAGGACCATGCCTTCAGGGTTAGGTTTAGGGTTAAGGCTAGGACCATGCCTTCAGGGTTAGGTTTAGGGTTAAGGCTAGGACCATGGCTTCAGGGTTAGGTTTAGGGTTAAGGCTAGGACCATGGCTTCAGGGTTAGGTTTAGGGTTAAGGCTAGGACCATGCCTTCAGGGTTAGGTTTAGGGTTAAGGCTAGGACCATGGCTTCAGGGTTAGGTTTAGGGTTAAGGCTAGGACCATGCCTTCAGGGTTAGGTTTAGGGTTAAGGCTAGGACCATGGCTTCAGGATGAGGGGGGGGGGGGGTGTGGGTGTTAGTCATTTGCCTTCCTTGCTTTGGTCTTCTTACCACAGAAACCTGATGGGTTCTGCAGAGATTTGTAATTGTGGAAGGTTCTCCTATCGCAGCAGAAACAGTTCTGTTACAGGCTATTGGGTTTGAGGTCCTCCTCCCTAAGCAAGGCCCTTCTTGTATTTGGAGTCTTTGGCTATGGCTTTCCCAAACTACAACAGTTAGGTTTAGTAAGGCACTTCACAGCCTCTGTATATCCTACATCCTCCCCTGGTGCCTCTGTATATCCTACATCCGTCCCTGGTGCCTCTGCCCCCAGCGCTGCTCAGATGGCTCTCTGGGCCAGCGGGAGGATGTGGAGGAACTGCAGCAGCGGGCGTCCAGGCAGACGTCAGAGCTGGCCCAGATGAAGGACTGCATGGCAGCCATGTCTGCTGGCTTCAGTGAGCTGGAGGAGGACCTGGACACAGCGCGCAAAGACCTCATCAAGTCTGAGGACGTCAACACACGCCTGCAGAGAGACCTGCGAGAGGTAGGCACACGCACACAGGCTAACACTGAACACACACACACACACACACACAGGCTCACTCTGAACACACACACAGGCTCACTCTGAACACACACTTACTCTGAACACAGGCACACAAAGTTACTTGGTTGCATTTTCTCCCTGAAGTCAATAACCCATCAATGTAACCCAGCTAATATAAAGGAGCTGTGAGCGACACGCAACACAAACAAACAATTACAGAATTTTTGACTGTTTAGGGAATTTTGGTGCTGAATTACTGAACAGGTATTCTCTACTTTGATGTCTGTTGACCCACCTGCCTCCTTCTCTCTCCTCCTGTCTGTGTCTGTGTGTGTGTGCATGTGTGTGTGCGCATGTGTGTGTGCGCATGTGTGTGTGTGTAGTCCATGGCTCAGAAGGAGGATATGGAGGAGAGAATCACCACTCTAGAGAAGCGCTACTTGGCGGCTCAGCGTGAGGCCACGTCTGTTCACGACCTCAACGACAAACTGGAGAATGAGGTGGCCAACAAGGAGGCGCTGTTCCGCCAGGTAGGAATGCAGTTATATAGGGTTAGGGTAGTGTTGGGTACATGGTGTCAGGTTTTCATGGTTGGGTTGAACCACGGCTATGTTAGGGTTGTATGGTGGTGTTAGTGTTACATGGTTGTGTTAGGGGTTGCTAGGGTTACAGGGCTGATCTGTGGTTGTGTTTGCAGACAGAGGAGAGGAACAGGCTCCTGCAGGAGCGGCTGGAGCAGGCGGAGCTGAAGCTGCAGCAGACCTTACAGAAGGCCGAGACGCTCCCCGAGGTGGAGGCGGAGTTAGCTCAGCGTGTGGCCGCCCTCAGCAAGGTCAGCTCCTCCCCCATCCTGCTAGCTCCTCCCCCATCCTGCTAGCCCCTCCCCATCCTGCTAGCCCCTCCCCCATCCTGCTAGCCCCTCCCCCATCCTGCTAGCCCCTCCCCATCCTGCTAGCCCCTCCCCAATCCTGCTAGCTCCTCCCCCATCCTGCTAGCCCCTCCCCAATCCTGCTAGCCCCTCCCCATCCTGCTTACCCCTCCCCATCCTGCTAGCCCCTCCCCAATCCTGCTAGCCCCTCCCCAACCTGCTAGCCCCTCCCCATCCTGCTAGCTCCTCCCCCATCCTGTTAGCCCCTCCCCATCCTGCTAGCCCCTCTCCATCCTGCTAGCCCCTCCCCCATCCTGTTAGCCCCTCCATCCTGTTAGCCCCTCCCCATCCTGCTCGACCCACCCCAGCCTGCTAGCCCCTCCCCATCCTGCTAGCCCCTCCCCAGCCTGCTAGCCCCTCCCCATCCTGCTAGCCCCTCCCCAGCCTGCTAGCCCCTCCCCATCCTGCTAGCCCCTCCCTCATCCTACTAGCCTGCTAGGAGACACTTTTCTAGATCTTCACCCATCCCCCTGGGAACAGATACTTGTGGGTCGGTATGAACAGATACCCGTTGAACATTTTAAAGTGACCTGGGCTCATCTTCTCTGTGTGCAGGCAGAGGAGCGCCATGGCAATGTGGAGGAGGGCTTGAGGCAGCTGGAGGCTCAGCTGGAGGAGAAAAACCAGGAGCTTCTCAGGGTGAGAACCCATGTTAAAACCCTGACACATGGTTATCGCTGTTGTGGTTATCATGGTAATCTATCAGTGTTGTGATGTTATCATGGTAATCTATCAATGTTGTGATGTTATCATGGTAATCTATCAGTGTTGTGATGTTTGTCCGGCAGGCGCGGCAGCGGGAGAAGATGAACGAGGAGCACAACAAGCGTCTGTCGGAGACGGTGGACAAGCTGCTGTCAGAGTCCAACGAGCGTCTGCAACTTCACCTGAAGGAGAGGATGTCTGCCCTGGAGGACAAGGTGGGATACAGTGTTCATAATAACTATCAACATCTTAATCACATCTTCACTTAGTAGACGCTCTTCTCTAAAGTGACGCACAGGGCAGGGATTCTAACCTGTGACTCTTTAATCTTCAGTCAAAATCTTGTTGCTCTGAGCTGAACATGTTTTTGTCTTGTTCTCTGTATCTGTGTGTTATGTTACAAGTTTTTCAAGCTAACTTGCTTCTCCTTCTCTGCTGCTTCAGAACACGCTCATACGAGACCTGGAGCACACCAGGAAGCTGATTGAAGAGGCCCATCATGAGAAGGTCAGCAACTGGACAAGCAGTGTGTTCAGAAGACTTCTGAAACAGTTCCTTAATTGGTTAACACCCCCCCCCCCCAGGAGCAGCTTCTGATTCAGATCGAGACCATGCGGACGGAAAGTGACCAGGGCCGGAGCAGAAGTAACTCACTACTACACGGGTATGATCCTCCTCACCTGTTATTTCTGTAGTAGTTCCACACCTGTTATTGGGCTCATTGGGCTCAATTGTTCTCTCACATATATCTTATTTTTATTATAATTGTTCTGCCCCCCTAAGGATCCATCAATATTTGGACTACATAGACAACGTCGGTGTCAAAAGTTTTGTCTTGGTAGCGATTGAGTTGCTTGTATTTTTATTTACGTTTTAGGCTGAAATTAAGTTTTTGTGGGAAAAAATGCCTTGTGTCATGGAGGGAACTCAGTGCAAGCCTACGTCACAACGTCAGCACACGTTAGCAATGACGCATGGATACAACGTGCATAGATGTGCTGTTGATGTGCTGTTGACGCATGGATACAACGTGCATAGATGTGCTGTTGCACAGCTAACCCTAACCCTAACCCTAATGTGCTGTAGATGTGCTGCTGCACAGCGAATATCTTGTCGTGGTGTACTATCAGCACATGTAGCCTACATTTAAGCAAATCAAGACTTGCATGTACAGTAAGTAATGTCACATTAAATAATGTATTTAACTCAAGCTTGTGTGGTGCGTCGCTGTCTTCAATGCCACAGCCTAAACTTGATGTCAAAAGAAACTTTCTCATTTCCAGCGCTTGGGCCATTTCCCCCTAAATAAATGTCAAGCTTATTTACGTTTTTGGGGGCATATTTTCAGTTAGCAGATGGTCATTTGAATCGCGATTCCATCTAAAATACTGCTGGTGACAACGTTACAATAGCTTGTTTCAAAGGGGGTTCTGAATGAATTATGCAATACGAGTAGGCTAAATGCTTGAAAATATCACTAGTTCGGAAAAGGGTAACCCTAAGGGGACGAACCCATCTGCAACCGATGCAAGCAAGCACACCCTACTATTTCCCCAGAAATTGTACCCGCTCTAGTTTCTGTAGTAGTTCCACACCTGTTATTACTGCAGTAATTCCATTGTCTCTGATTGGCTTTGCATCTCTCTGACTGTAGTGTCTTCTCTCCTGTCTCCAGCCGGTCTGTCATGAGCAGTACCCCAGATTTCAGGTTCCCTGTTTCGGCCTCTTCCGTGCTGGACAGCCACTCAGACATGTACAGCAGTGCGCTGGTGCTGCGCCGGCCGCAGAAGGGACGCGTCACAGCGCTCAGAGATGAGCCTTCCAAGGTGGGACGCCTCTGCCAACATCAACATCTGTCTGGACGTATGTGTGTGTTGTGGGCCTGTGTCTTGGGTCTGGATGTGTGTGTGTGTGCTTGTGGGCCTATGTCTTGGGTGTTATGTTACAAGCATGATGGCATAACGTTACAATCATAAAACAGAAAGTGAGCGTGTTTGTGGGACACCTGGAGTGAGTGTAATCATTGAGAGAAAGGGTTGTTTATGTGCTTTGTTGCACTGTACAGTAGACCATCACTTGGAGAAGTAAATACAGCATTTTCCTTAGGAGATCTTATGATTTCTACCAAACCGCGTTTACAATTGGAATCAGATTTGAATATTTTTGTGTCTCTTTCCCTTCTGCTTCCGGTGTGGTCAGCAGCGACAAGTAAGTTAGTGTGACAGTGGTGATGAGGATGAGTGATAATGGCTGAGTGACAGTGGTGTTGAGTGATAATTCTGTCATCAATGAAAAGACTTCCCTCCATGTTGGATACCATTTTATTCTGCCTTCTTTCATCCCATTTATTCTCTTAAAGTTTTTATGCTCCCTCCACTAAGTGTGTTTCTTGATCTTAGTAACTCTCCCTCTTCTCTTTCTAACCTTCTTCTCCCTTCCTCCTCTCTCCATTCTCTTTCCACCCGTTCTGTTTCTTTTCCCCCTTACTCTCAACCTCTAATCCTGTCCTCCTCCTCTTCATCTCTCCTCCTCATCTCCCCTCCTTTTCATCTCCCCTCCTCATCTCTCCTCTTCCTCCTCATCTCTCCTCCCCATATCTCCTCCTCCTCGTCACTCCTCTTTCTCCTCATCTCTCCTTCTCCTCATCTCTCCTCCTCCTCATCTCTCCTCTTCCTCCTCATCTCCCCTCCTCATCTCTCTTCTTCCTCCTCATCTCTCTTCCTCCTCGTCTCTTCTCTTCCTCCTCATCTCCCCTCCTCCTCATCTCTCCATCTCCCCTCTCCTCATCTCTCCATCTCCCCTCCTCCTAATCTCTCCATCTCCCCTCTCCTCATCTCTCCATCTCCCCTCCTCCTCTTCCTCCTCATCTCCCCTCCTCCTTATCTCTCCATCTCCCCTCTCCTCATCTCTCCTCCTCCTCGTCTCTCCTCTTCCTCCTCATCTCCCCTCCTCCTCATCTCTCCATCTCCCTCCTCCTCATCTCTCCATCTCCCCTCCTCCTCGTCTCTCCATCTCCCCTCCTCCTTATCTCTCCATCTCCCCTCTCCTCATCTCTCCATCTCCCCTCTCCTCATCTCTCCATCTCTCCTCCTCCTCATCCCTCCTCTTCATCTCTCCTCCTCATCTCCCCTCCTTTTCATCTCCCCTCCTCATCTCTCCTCCTCATCTCTCCTCCTCGTCTCTCCTCTTCCTCCTCATCTCTCCATCCCCCCTCCTGCTCATCTCTCCATCTCCCCTCTCCTCAGGTCCAAACTCTGAACGAGCAGGAGTGGGAGCGGCTGCAGCAAGCCAACGTGCTGGCCAACGTGGCTCATGCTTTTGAGAATGACATGGATGTGTCTGACCTGGAGGACGACCGTGAGACCATCTTCAGCTCAGTGGACCTGCTGTCTCCCTCGGGCCAGGCCGATGCCCAGACACTCGCGCTCATGCTGCAGGAACAGCTGGACGCCATCAACAACGAGATCAGGTACGGTGCTATAGCTAACCCTACTCATATAGTCTCGGTGTAGCTGTGGTCAGGGTCGGGGTACAGCTAACCAATGTCCCCTTCTCCCGTGGCAGGATGATCCAGGAGGAGAAGGACAGCACCACGATGCGCACAGAGGAAATAGAGAGCCGCGTGGGCAGTGGGGACAGCCTGGGGGGGCGCTTCCGCTCCCTGGGCTCCATCCCCCCGCCCCTGGGTGGAGGAGAGGAATCCTCCCTGGGGGGTTCGCCCCCGGGCTCCGGCCACTCCACCCCCTGCAGGTTCCCTCGCAGCCCCAACCGAGAGGTGGACCGCATGGGGGTCATGACCCTGGTGAGGACCGCTGTCGCCACTACAGACTCCTGTCATTGTCTCTTCGTTTTTCTGATCTCTCCATCAAAACACTCTCATGCTGTTTTCTGTCACTTAAACTGCCTTTTCTCATCAAAATGTTTTCAATTTAAAAGACCTCATTTTATGCATCAGTTATTTTTCTTTAATATCCCAAAGTGGTCAGGTGGGAGAATCAACTCATGTTCCACAGTTTGATTCAATTGATTATCCTCAAATTATACTGTTAGTGGCTACAAATGCTAATTATATTTTTTTCATAATCCTTATTTTGGTTTAGACTTTTTAGAGTTTTTGTGGAATTAGTGTTGCTGCTGTAGCATCACTGTGTCCAATCCTGACCGGATTTTAACATTCTGATAAAATGGCACTTCAAATATCACGCATCACGTTTTCAGGTGATTTAACGATGTCACGTTAAGTATAACTTCTTACCTTTCAAGCTAAATATTGTTTTAGTTTTTAGAGTTAGCTTAGCCTTTACTAGAGCCAGTAAAAGGACGCTGGCACCGGTAAATTAGCCGTGCTCTACCCTTGTCCAAACCCGACCGCACTTCTATCCTCGTAGTAAACACTCGCTGCTGCTGTTTTTCCGGGGATATTAACTTAATCCAAGGTCACCAAACTGACCATCAATGCTGTCAACATATCCGGGAACGTAGTTATGTCCTTCAACATCTCCAAACTATGCGATAAAATCTCAGTTTGAGTGTAGGCCACCTGCTGGATGATTTGTTAAACTCTTCTCATGTCAGTCCCTTGCAAAACCTACAAACATGGTGTGATACCATGTGTGGTATTATTTACCTTCACGTTTCAGATCTACAAAACAAACCTGATAGTGCTCAGATTATTTATTTGTTTTTCCCGCTGTTGCAACTTTCTTTTCAGACATCAAACGTGTTTGCCTGCCCCCCTCCCTTCCTCCCCTCGACTACAGATCCCGTCACACATGATCATGTATTTTCATTGGCTAGACCAAGTAGTGCTAAGCTAGCGTTGAAAACACTCATATGCTAACCCATAGTAGCACTACGATGACAACACAGAAACACTTTTTAAAGTAAAGATCGTCACCCAAGTAACTTTCCTATAGTATTTAGACATGTAAACGTCCATATATGTTCATGAAATTTGACACGTAGATTGTTTGATATCCATAAAGTAATACTACTTACACTTTGCTGGCGATCGCGGAAGAAAATGCTGGCAAAAAGACCGGAAACTGCGTGACGTCGGAAAAATCGGGTTTAGACAATAGGAGCTTACGGCTGTCGGGATTGGACACTGACGTTACATGAGCGTTTTTGAGATGCCCAGCCAGTCAGCTGAGGCTTGTGTGTCTGTGTCTCTAGACAGTCAGCTGAGGCTTGTGTGTCTGTGTCTCTAGCCAGTCAGCTGAGGCTTGTGTGTCTGTGTCTCTAGCCAGTCAGCTGAGGCTTGTGTGTCTGTGTCTCTAGCCAGTCAGCTGAGGCTTGTGTGTCTGTGTCTCTAGCCAGTCAACTGAGGCTTGTGTGTCTGTCTGTGTCTATAGCCAGTCAGCTGAGGCTTGTGTGTCTGTGTCTATAGCCAGTCAGCTGAGGCTTGTGTGTCTGTGTCTCTAGCCAGTCAGCTGAGGCTTGTGTGTCTGTGTCTCTAGCCAGTCAGTTGAGGGTTGTGTGTCTGTGTCTCTAGACAGTCAGCTGAGGCTTGTGTGTCTGTGTCTCTAGCCAGTCAGCTGAGGCTTGTGTGTCTGCGCCTCTAGCCAGTCAGCTGAGGCTTGTGTGTCTGTCTGTGTCTATAGCCAGTCAGCTGAGGCTTGTGTGTCTGTCTGTGTCTCTAGCCAGTCAGCTGAGGCTTGTGTGTCTGTCTCTAGCCAGTCAGCTGAGGCTTGTGTGTGTCTCTAACAGTGTCCCTCTGTAGCACTACTGCTACAACCCTTATATCTCCCTGTCCAACCAGACGCTAGCTTACCTCCCCTTCCCCACAGTGAGTGTTAACAGCCGTGCCCATAGCTATGCGCCCTGCTTCATCCAGGTACCCCTGTTCCTGGTGCCCCTCCCTGGTGGGTGCAGTCTGGTGGAATAGGGTTAGGAGTTAGTCGGTTGTGGGATCAAGTTCTCACCTCTGTTTGGTCAGTCCCAAATTATGTTCATACTATTAGGTCCAGAAGGCTTTCACACTGCCTGCTGTACCAATGCACATGTATTTGTACTACCAATGTGTAACAGATGTCACCCTTTTTGGGCAGATTTTTTACATTATCAAGGATTTCATGAAAGATGGACAGAATGGTGGCTGGGCTGTATTATTTAACCCTGTTTTATTATGGGATTGTGATTTAGTTATTAACCCTGACGGCAGTCCTAGACTCTTCTAGCTGCATAACTGAGACTATAAATACATCAAGGAACTTCCTGTGTTGGACTGCACCCACTCAAGGGCTGTGACTTCCTGAGGGCTGTGACTTCCTGAGGGCTGTGACTTCCTGAGGGCTGTGACTTCCTGAGGGCTGTGTCTTCCTGGGGGCTGTGACTTCCTGAGGGCTGTGACTTCCTGAGAGCTGTGCCTTCCTGAGGGCAGGGACTTCCTGAGGGCTGTGTCTTCCTGGGGGCTGTGACTTCCTGAGGGCTGTGACTTCCTGAGAGCTGTGACTTCCTGAGGGCAGGGACTTCCTGAGGGCTGTGACTTCCTGAGGGCTGTGACTTCCTGAGGGCTGTGTCTTCCTGGGGGCTGTGACTTCCTGAGGGCTGTGTCTTCCTGAGGGCAGGGACTTCCTGAGAGCTGTGTCTTCCTGAGGGCTGTGACTTCCTGAGGGCTGTGACTTCCTGAGGGCTGTGACTTCCTGAGGACTGTGACTTCCTGAGGGCTGTGACTTCCTAAGGGCAGGGACTTCCTGAGGGCAGGGACTTCCTGAGGGCTGTGACTTCCTGAGGGCAGGGACTTCCTGAGGGCTGGGACTTCCTGAGGGCTGGGACTTCCTGAGGGCTGGGACTTCCTGAGGGCTGGGACTTCCTGAGGGCTGGGACTTCCTGAGGGCTGGGACTTCCTGAGGGCTGGGACTTCTAGAGGGCTGTGACTTCCTGTGTTGGACTGCACCCACTTAAGGGCTGTGACTTCCTAAGGGCTTTGACTTCCTAAGGGCTTTGACTTCCTAAGGGCTGTGACTTCCTGAGGGTTGTGACTTCCTGAGGGCTGGGACTTCCTGAGGGCTGAGACTTCCTGTGTTGGACTGCGCCCACTTAAGGGCTGTGACTTCCTGAGGGCTGTGTCTTCCTGAGGGCTGTGACTTCCTGAGGGCTGTGACTTCCTGAGGGCTGGGACTTCCTTAGGGATGTGACTTCCTGTGTTGGACTGCACCACTCCCCTTTGCAGTGGTTTTATCCATTTCCTATCCTGGACCTTGAGTGTGTTTTCCCATTCTCTGTCTGTGGTTTTAGTTGCTTCAACAGGTTTTGGGACATGCTCATGATTGATGTGGTTTGGGAGTGAATATCTTGTGTGTATTGTGTGTGCATGTGTACTGCGTGTGTGTGAGTATTGCGTGTTTGAGCTGGGGATGTTGGTAATCACTAATTCTGCTTTCTCTTCTGCTGCCATGCTTCAGCCTAGTGACCTGCGCAAGCATCGCAGGAAGGTAATCTAGATCTCCTGCCCTCTGGCTGTTTCTTCACTGACGCCCCTAACCCCCACATCCTTAACCCCCATGCCCCTAACCCCCACACCCCTCTCAACTGGATTTAACATCCAATATTATTTAACTGAAATCCCCATTAACCAAGTACAGAAATGCAGATTCCTATAAAGATGAACGATGAAATCCACAGTTTCTGAATTGTTCCTACATTTGGTGCATAAATAAATGTTATTCTGGGTGATGAATACTGGGGTTCCTCTGCTCCCAGTAAACAGGAAGGGCCAGATTAACCGTTCTCCCTAAAAACTTAATTTTGTCCCACGGTACTTTTTCCATTGTCAATCATTAAAATGTTGTTCTGTTGTTTCGCCATCAGTCTGCCCAGGACGACAAGGCCACCATCAGGTGTGAAACCTCTCCACCCAGCACCCCGCGCTCCATGCACCTGCGGAAGGGTGCCGGCTACACCTCCAGCCACGAGGACATCCGGGACATCCATGGGTACTACCATCACACTGATCAATGACCACACATAATGATGAGATTGAAGCCTACTGCTGCTCCAGTCTCCTGCTATTCATAACACTTAATATTACAGCATGCTCGTCTTTAGCTGAGCCAGCCTCTGCTCTGTAACCATCATGTTTGGGCCGAACACCCAGGCTGCCAGCCAGGCTGCCATCCAGGCTGAGCTCCACAGCTCTGGGCTGGACAGCTGTGGCTCACCTTGCTCTCTCCTGGTCCTCAGGATGAACCTGCAGGATGGGCAGGGCAGCAACCCCAGCAGCAGCAGCAGCAGCCAGGACTCCCTCAACAAGGCCGCCAAGAAGAAAAGTATCAAGTCTTCCATAGGACGTCTGTTTGGCAAGAAAGAGAAGGGTCGAGCAGGTTTCCCAGGCAAGGAGCCCAGCAACCAAGGTTGGTCTGTTCTCTTGTTCCCTGTCCTGATGCAGCTGGGAGTGAGGGGGCTGTGTAAGTGTCTAATATCCAACAACAACAGTTTGTTAGGCCTGGGGTAACCAGCACCCCTCTCTCATAAATGTACAGTTAAGTAAGGATTATTTGTTCAAGAATCTGAACAAAACTAAAAGGTTTTCCAAGACTGTATAGAAGGATAACGTCAAGAAACTGATATTATTCTTGCCTGAGCATGTCTAGTCAGAGGGACAGTAGTGAACAGGTCTAGTCAGAGGGACAGTACTAAACAGGTCTTATAGTTTGGTTTCTGTCACTGCAGCTGGTATCCCTGAGTCTGAGAGCAGTCCCAAGGATGGGATGGGTATGGGGACCCTGGGAGGCCCAGCGGAGAAGAACAGGAGGCTGCAGAAGAAGTAGGTATTTCCTGTCATAGATGAAGATGAGGACATCATGTTGCTGGGGGAAGTCAGAAAACAGAGACAACAACTCTAATGGAGTAATCTCCATGATTGTTTTGATTGACGGGACTTCATTTCTTTGTTATAGCATCTCTCAATCTGCTGTTAAGTGCTCACTCTTACTAATGGCTAACCGTATTTGGTGTTGTTGAGTAATTCCTTTAACTTGTAATTAAAGGCTATGTGTACACCAGTAGCAGCAGCTAGATATACATTTATAGGGGGGGGGGGGGGGGGGCTGTGTTCAATCATCCTCAGCCCCTCATATAGAAAAAGGAAACCCTTTAGATCTAGGAACTGGTGGATACACAGCCTAAAATCTTGTTTTCGCTTTATTGTGCACAATGTCTCCCGGTTGTATCAGTCCATTTCACACCCAGTGGATAGAAGTATTGATCTCTCCACCCGTTCGTCTACAATGATTATTAAGGGTGGAGGAGAAAAAACATAAAAAATGGCTTTTACATGAATAAAGGAATGCCATATCACTTGCGGTTAGGGTTAGACCACTCACATTTGCTTCAGCTCACTTTTATTTTGTTAATCCCCCCCTTTTTATTTCATCCCTTCTCATTTCATCTGTAGTCCAAAGACTGGGTAAGTCATGCTGGTTTTGCTTCATGTTGCCCTTCTCTCATGATCTCTGAAGCAGACATACTTTTTGCCTGATGCATTTTCCAATAAGATCTCTAACAGGAATGTGCCTGCCCTTTTTATGCTGCCATAAAACTTTCCTGGGGGTTCTCTTCTGTAAACTGGAGTAGGACCGCTGCAGTCAGCTCATTTCAGGACACATCCTTGTGGGAAGTGGCTACAACTTCCTGACACTGACTGGGCACTTCAAATGGGGAGGTTCTCCATGAGATCTTGCTCATGAAGTTCAAAGTCTCATGTCCTTAAAGCCTCCTCAAGCCCTAGCAGGTAATAGACCTTGAGGTGTGGACTGTAATTCAGTGGGTCTGGATCCTGTCAGTTATTCCATGATGCCACCTACATTTCTCATTGCTGCTAGAATTTAAAAAAGCAGGTCACTTGATGACAATATTTCAAGTACCGTACAAAGGCAAACATGTCATCAAGTTCAAAACAGATTTTACAGGGAAGTCCTACTCCAGTTTTGTCTCAATGACTCAAAGGATGAACATTTATTCCAACCTGTTTTGGCTCCTTCTTTGTTGCTTTCTCTCTATTCGCTGTGTGCCGGGACTGGATGCTGGTTTGCTGGATGACTGCTGGATGACTGGTTGGCTGTTTTACTGTGTGTGTGTGTGTATATATATATATATATATTATATTGACCCAGGTGGATGCTGGTTGTGTTGCAGGCATGAGTTGCTGGAGGAGGCTCGCAGACTGGGCCTGCCCTTCGCCCAGTGGGACGGCCCCACTGTGGTGGTCTGGCTGGAGGTGAGACTGACGCCAGCTTACAAAAAAGGCCACACATACATTTTTTTTGTTTGATGTCACCAGATGCTTTCCTTTTCACCCCTTCAGTAGTGTGTTCTCTCTTTTGTTTGATGTCACCAGATGCTTTCCTTTTCATCCCTTCAGTAGTGTGTTCTCTTTCCCCCCCCCCCCCAGCTGTGGGTGGGCATGCCTGCCTGGTACGTGGCGGCGTGCCGTGCCAATGTGAAGAGTGGCGCCATCATGTCTGCGCTTTCGGACACGGAGATCCAGAGAGAGATCGGCATCAGCAACCCATTGCACCGCCTCAAGCTGCGTCTGGCCATCCAGGAGATCATGTCTCTCACCAGCCCCTCCGCACCACCCACATCTAGAACGGTACTGGACTAGCACTATCTCACACCCAAACACTCTTGGGCTTTTAAAATATATTTATTTCCTATTTAAATATCATATTCTTCAGTTTGACTTCCTCATTACTTGTGAATTAATTTTCTTATTTACCACTTTATACACTTGATTGTTGCTAAACTCTATTTAAACAAAATCATTTAACCTAGTGCTTCTCAACCCAGTGCTTCAAATTGAATTGATGCTTTTAATTAGACATTTTAGTTGCAAACACAAAAATATTGCCATTTCCATTACAAATGTAAATTTGCAACTCATAAGCTACTTAATGCAAACACCATAATTACTCAAATATTTCAGTACATGGTACAATGCTAGCCTGACGTTGTCATACTCATAATTCTAGTCAGAATATGAGTCTGAGAACTCTCCGTTGGGCTTTGACTACAGGGCGTGTTTCAAAGGAGCCTGGAAAACAAATGCCTCTTCGTTAAATTGGATAGATCTACAACCAATCAGAGCAACAGAGTATGTGACGTATGTTAAGCACCGCATAGTTGTTGTCAACAGAACTAAACTACAAGCAGACTTGAAGTATGCTTGAAGAATGAATACAAACGATTTTTGCCGGTGTTGTAAAATTAATTTAAGGGTAGGGAGAGTACTTGTTCACACGGTCAACCTTTTTTGAGCGAAACAATAAAGGGCAATGCATATACGAAGTTGGGCTGGCAGCCAGGCTAGTACAATGCTTCCCTTTTTCCAGTGTTATGTTACAGCCATATTCCAAAATTGATTAGATAGATTTTTCCCCTCAAATTCTACTCACAAAACCCCAGAAATAGATGTTTCTGGCCTAAATCCGGAAGTCCCTGCACATCAATGACACGACTGATATGACATCTTACAATGTACCGTACAATGTAGCTATCTAGCTACCCCAATTAAAAGGTGAGATGACCTTAAGCTAGATGAGGGAACGTGAAACCTATAGTCTTTTACATTTAAAAGTTTTAGGCCTCTTAAAAATAACCAAAAGTTTTTTGTTGTTGTTCAGAATTCACATTAAGTCTTGTGGCCATCAGGTATAGCTCCACGGAACACAGTTTGAGAACCACTCATTTCACCGGATAAATCTCTTTGAACACTTTTAAATTTTCTTTCACTTCGAGCCGCTTCCTGTCCCCTCACGTCTGCTTCCTGTCCCCTCATGCTTCACTCTGCACGTTCACCCTCTTGTTGGGCATCACATGATCAGTCCACTGGGAACATTTGGGTGACACATGAAGAGATGGAGTTCCTGGCGGCCACGCCCCCTACGGTTAGTCTGTGGATCTTACTGGTGTGGTCTCTGTAGACAGCCCCTGTGGTGGTGTAGACTGTAGACTGCCCCCCTGGTGGTGTACCCTGTAGACTGCCTCCCTGGTGGTGTAGATTGTAGACTACCTCCCTGGTGGTGTAGTCTGTAGACATCCCCCCTGGTGGTGTAGACTGCCCCCCTGGTGGTGTAGTCTGTAGACATCCCCCTGGTGGTATAGACTACCCCCCTGGTGGTGTAGTCTGTAGACTGCCCCCCCCCCCCCCCCTGGTGGTGTAGACTTTTGACTACCTCCCTAGTGGTGTAGTCCCCCCCCTGGTGATGTAAACTCCCCTCTGCCCCCCCCCCCCCGGTGGTAGTCTGGTGTTCTAGTATTGTCATCTTTTGTAGTGGAAATCTGTGTTGGACTAGTTTCTATACTAGAGGTGTTGAGACCAGGAAGGGAGTTGTGTTCAAACCACTGGGAAAAGTGCAGTTTTGGCATACAGGAGACTACTGTGGTAGCCATTGTAACAGCATAACTTCTTAATCATCCATTTCCATGTAGATGTTTTCCTCTCAGGCTTATTAGCTCTGAGAATGTAAACAAGCCTCGACCCACAGTAACCATGTGAGGTGATTCAGCAAAGAGATTGTTGCCTTCAACACTCACCATTAATGTCGGATTCTTTGAGTGTAGCTGTAGTGTCACTATTCTGGAGGAAATATAACAAGTGCATGTGCATGTTTGTTGTAATTAACCTGGTGTGCTTGCTATGCTTGCAGTTTTACTTACCCAGTTGTCTGCTTGTAATGATGTACCATAACTATAGGTTTGTAGTAAGATTATCTAGATTACATACATGGAAATTGTTACTGTCATTCCTCATAGACACATCATTTTTAACCAAATGTTAGTTTTGTTCTTGCGCTTAAAACCTTTTCAATAAGAATTTTTAGTAGTAATCTATAACGTATATTATACTGCATTTAACTGTAAAGTTTTCTTTAAACCTTAATTGTTTTGTGCGTTTGTTGCATGATCACCTGCTTAACACCCAACCTTGCTGCCATAACCCCAAGTTGTTTTCTCTCTGCTATTGCTAACATGCTAACCCCAGATTCTTTTCTGCCTGCTAATGCTAACATGCTAACCCCAGGAGGATGATGAGGGTAGCTGGGCCCAGGTTGGCACATCTCTCACACTTCTCACACACGCCTTTCACACGCTGTTCACACATGAATACTCACGCACATGAACGCACACATCTAATGACTAAATATAAATGTAGGACATGGTTAAAGTCAGCCGGGGTTGTTCACTGTGGGGACCAGGGGGGGGGGGGGGGGGGCTGAAAACCAGGCAGCTGCCAGGAACACTCTTCCATGAGCACATCTGTTCTTCTATGAGCACATCTGTTCTTCCATGAGCACATCTGTTCTTACAAATTATAATCTTTGTACCTTTATTCATGGTTCATATTTACTACAAACAAATTCATACCACTTCACTACCACTATGAAAAGTGTCTTGCAGTATGGCATTTTAACTTCCAATAGTTATTGTCCGGCATTTCAAATATCTGTAGTTTTGTCAACTGTATTAAAAGTTTTTTTTTTTTCTTTAGACAGCATTCCATAATTAGTTCAGTAGCATGTAGGTAAGACAATGAAAAACCTTGACAGCAACAAAACGGATGATTGTAGCGAGTTAACTAACCCTAACTAGGTTTCAGAATGACACCAACCCAAACTACCATTGTGGTGAGTGGAGCCACTCACTAAGGGTTAACCCTCACTCCATGTTCTCCTTATCAGATGGGTTTCTACTCTTAAATCCAAATCTCTCGTGTGCACACATACACTGACCCAACTGTTCCTTTATATGTTTATATTTCCTAATTAACACTAGTAGTGTTTCCTATACCCCTAACACACACCCACACAGACACCCACACACTCTCTCACACACACATACACACTTGGACACTCACATCCTTAAATACACCCATATTGACCCACACGTCTTCACACACACACACACACACACACACTCACATCCAAACACCCACAAACTGACCCACACACGCATAGTCGCACACTCTTGCCCTCACTGCCACGTATACACACACTCACGTGCACACTCACGCACCCACCAACACCCACACCCTGTGACGTAGTTCCTCCCTCACTGCCAGACCTTGGCGTACGGCGACATGAACCACGAATGGATCGGGAATGAGTGGCTGCCCAACCTGGGCCTGCCGCAGTACCGCTCCTACTTCATGGAGTCCCTGGTGGACGCCCGCATGCTGGACCACCTCACCAAGAAGGACCTCCGAGGGCAGCTGAAGATGGTGGACAGCTTCCACAGGTATGAAAGAATGGGAGGCTTTCTAAACCCTCACCCTACTGAACCTTAACCCTAAACCTACCTTAGTGAAAGTGCCTGTGGGCATGAAAATGTAAGGTTTCAGAAGATTGACTGATTGCATTTAACATTCTCTGTTCCTTGGCTATTGTCAACAGGAATAGTTTCCAGTGTGGAGTGATGTGTCTGAGGAGGCTGAACTACGACAGGAAAGAGCTGGATAGGAGACAGGAAGACTGCCAGTCAGAGCTCAGAGGTAACAGCCGTCATGTTCTCTAACACAACCTAATCATGCTGTAAGTGTGGAGGTAACAACCATCATGATCTCTCATACAGTGGAACGTCTGCCGTCATAAGTAGAACATCGAGAAATCTGAGGGAATTGATCTTAAGCAAAAAATAATAATAAATACCATCGCAATTTGTCTGACAAAATCAACACACACTAACACTTAATCATTCCCTGCGTCAGTTTTTTGAAGGTCACAATGTCACTCATTTTTGTCCCCTTTACCATTCATCAGATGTTCTTGTCTGGAGCAACGAGCGTGTGATGAGCTGGGTGGAGTCCATTGGGCTTAAGGACTACAGCAGCAACCTGCAGGAGAGTGGCGTGCACGGGGCGCTGCTGGCCCTAGACGCCTCCTTCGACCACAACGCCCTGGCACTGCTGCTGCAGGTCCCCACACAAAACACACAGGTGATCATCCTGCTGCCCCCCTTTCATCCTTGTCCCGATCTCTCTAACCCTACCTCTCTATCCCTACCCTACCTCTCTATCCTTCTCTATCCCTACCTCCTACCTGTCTATCCCTACCCTACCTCTCTATCCTTCTCAATCCCTACCTCCTACCTGTCTATCCTTCTCTATCCCTACCTCCTACCTCTCTATCCTTCTCTATCCCTACCTCCTACCTCTATATCCTTCTCTATCCCTACCTCCTACCTCTCTATCCTTCTCTATCCCTACCTCCTACCTCTCTATCCTTCTCTATCCCTACGTCCTACCTCTCTATCCCTACCTCCTACCTCTCTATCCTTCTCTAACCCTACCTCCTACCTCTCTATCCCTACCTCCTACCTCTCTATCCTTCTCTAACCCTACCTCCTACCTCTCTATCCCTACCCTACCTCTCTATCCTTCTCAATCCCTACCTCCTACCTCTCTGTCCTTCTCTAACCCTACCTCCTACCTCTCTATCCTTCTCCAACCCTACCTCCTACCTCTCTATCCTTCTCTATCCCTACCTCCTACCTCTCTATCCTTCTCTAACCCTACCTCCTACCTCTCTATCCCTACCTCCTACCTCTCTATCCTTCTCTAACCCTACCTCCTACCTCTCTATCCCTACCCTACCTCTCTATCCTTCTCAATCCCTACCTCCTACCTCTCTGTCCTTCTCTAACCCTACCTCCTACCTCTCTATCCTTCTCTAACCCTACCTCCTACCTCTCTATCCTTCTCTAACCCTACCTCCTACCTCTCCTTCTCTAACCCTACCTCCTACCTCTCTATCCTTCTCTAACCCTACCTCCTACTCCTCTATCCATACAGGCTCGAGCTGTGTTGGAGCGCGAGTACAACACCCTCCTCACCGCGGCAACAGAGAGGAGGATAGAGGAGGTGAGATCCCGTCTTATTAACAGTGAACTTTAATCAGAGAGGATAGACAGGGTCATTGACAGCTATTTACGGTTAGCCCCCCCAGAAAGACACACCAGCTAAATCCCATTTGTAAATATTAAGCATTGTATATGCAAGCAGCTTATAGCTGACCCTAACCCTAACCTTGTAGGATGATCCAGTGTTTCCCACACAGACTAATTTGTGGCGGTGCGCCACAGAATCAACACCGGCCGCCACATATTGCGTTTCGTAAAACTTTTTTTTTAATCGCTATTTAGGTTAAAACACGCAGCGTATTCGTTCAGCTGCATTTCCTTTCCCCTGCTTTCCCTCCGTCTCTCTGTCACTCATGCGTCTTTCTCACATATGCACACAGTCACAACGTCAGCACACGTTAGCAACATTGCATACATACGCCGTTCTAGTAAGACCGACAGCTATATCAGCGAGCCTTCAGCATTAGTGCCGTAGCTAAAAGTTGATGAAAGTTGAGGCTACTTTTCGCTAGGTACCTTACTCGAAGGTTCCCCTCCGTTCTTTTGGTGAGAAGTCTCAGGAGCTAGCTACTTACCTGGCGTCATGGAGCCGACCAGTTAAATAGTTGTTTAGCACTAGCGTTGCTACATGCATAATGCAGAAATGATATGTTAGCTGTTGTTAATTTTGTAAAGGTGTGAATCATTTTGGATTAATATTTAATGTAACAAATTATTAACAAATTAACTGTAACAAATTATTAACAAAGGAATTATTACGACCCCCCCCGGTCTGACAACCCCCTCCCCGCCACAACTAGATTTCTAATCTGTGGAAACACTGTGATCTGCACATTTTTACACCCTTTACTGACACTTCCTCACCCATCCCACCCTTTACTGACACCTCTTCACCCAACCAATCCTTTACTGACACTTCCTCACCCATCCCACCCTTTACTGACACCTCCTCTTCTTTCCTTCCTTTTTCAGGATGATGATAAGAGCTTCAGAAGAGCTCCATCTTGGAGGAAGAAGTTCCGTCCTAAAGACGTGCGTGGCGTTCCCCCTGGCTCCTGCGACACGCTGCCCATTATGTCGCCCTCCACGCAGCCAAAGAGAAGCCCTAGCGATGGTGAGGTGGCTGCTGGAATATCAATCATGTGATGGTGATCTGACATCATTGTACATTTTAACCAAACACAGACTTTAAAAATTTGCTTTTCTACAGTTTTGTTGGTAATTTGCTTGTTTCACGTGTGTGCTGGGGTACATGTGCATCTGGGAATTGCAAGTAAATAACAGCATGTTTTGCATGGGGTTGGCATCGCAATGCAGGGAGTCAGTCTGCCATTCAGAGGCTGGAAACTGCCACTGTCCGGACGTACTCCTGTTAACACCTAACCCTCCGTGAGTACACACACTATGTAAGGGAGAATGTATAGAACGCCGTTGTCAATATCGGGAAAATAAGCCCCTTCGGAGCGAAACAACACCTCTCCGCTTCGCATAGGGGTGTTGTTTGCCCTGTCGGGGCTTATTTTCCCGATAATGACAACGGCGTTCTATACATTATCCTGCTTATTACACGGCTACTTGCCAACAAAATTTCTTAAGTGTGTCTTTTTACAATTTATTTGTTACCATTCGTATTGTTGATCAGCAGAGAAATAGTTCGCCAAAGACGTTGACTTCATAGACTAAACATTCTTTAGGCTTCAAATCAGCTGACGTTGCTAAGCAACGTAGTACGCTGTGGTTGAAAAGTTACCGGACTACTTGCGGAGTGCTACGAAAGACGTGAATCAGAAGCAAAAAGGCCACTTTCCTTGACAGTGGTCTGTTATACATAGCAACGGTCTGTTATCAGAAAATTGTTGGGAAGCCCCAGTCAAGTGAATGGAGCTTTCTACAGCGTTAAGAAAAGCTGTGTAATAACTCCTGTTAACACACACACTATCTCCTGCTAACACACACTATCTCCTGCTAACACACACTATGTCCTGCTAACACACACTACCTCCTGCCAACACACACTACCTCCTGTTAACACACACTATTTCCTGCTAACACACATCGCGTATTTGTGTAAGATAGGCTACATGGCGAATAAACCGGATTCTGATGGGCATGGGAGAAGAAACTTAACCAAATTAGCTTCGGTTAAACAGTCATGGGAGGAAAATGCCACAGTTGTTACAAATCAAGTTCACCTACATAGACATTTCTTATGATTTTTTTTAAATCTTTCATTGAAGAAATGTAACACGCCATAAATCAAAACAATGTAACGTAGCTTTGCAGAAAGAAGACCCTGGCCTCGCTAGCAGTGTGCACGGACCAAGCTTGGGCCCTTAAAATAGCATCTGAATAATGCACCATTGACTTTAGACCACGTTTTTCCTGGTCAGTAGCGGAATTGCTGAACCGCCCACGGGAGCACAAGGTCATTTCGACGTGCGTCTGTGGAGGGAAAAGTAGGCTTTGCGTCGAGTGCAAGCTAGGAATGACACTTGCGTTGTTGACTAAGTCATTTGCGCTGGGTGCAAGATAGGGCCCATGATCTCCTGTTAACACACACAAAGCTCCTGTTAACACACTCTGCTCCCTTAACCTTAAAACTATCCCTAACTCCTTACCCAAACCCTTAATGTAATTATAACCCTAAAATCCTCTAGAAATAGCAATTGAAATTGGAGAGACCAATAAAATGTCCCCACAAGGGTAGTAAAACATGGCCACTCTGCTCCTGTTAACATAAACACACACTCTTTACTGTCAACACATAATAAATACATTCCTCACTTCTACAGCACTCCCTTCTCTTGTAAGGGGGTGGAAGCATGTTGTGACCCAAACCCCGTCATGGTTAAATAATGCATGTTCACGCTTCTTTACCGCTTGTCGCTCTACTGCTTCTCTACACATTCTGTCTCATCTCTCTTATCATTATTTCTCTAGGTGGATGTTGGTCTGAAGACGAAAATGAACTGTTTTCCCGTCAGGAATGGATGTTGACCTGACCAACAAGAACACTAAAAAACTGTTTTTATTACAGAGACCGAACAAGTCATGTTCTCACCAATATTTTATTGCACACCTAAAGGACACATCATAGAGTTATTAATGTGTATTATTATATTTATGTAAAGCAATGGGACATTTCATTTATTTTAGATTTTTGCATTCTCTTTTTGCCTCTTCTAAATCCTCCCTCCCTGTCCTCAAACTTATCAAGTGTAAAACTACATGAAAATAACTGAATGAATGTTTTAATTGTCTGGAGTGTGTATATTTATCTTTTTTTATCATCTTTTTGACCAGATGTATTTTTCCCCTTGTCCTCTTCTTGGTTTTATAATAATTAATCTGATGATCATGTGACTTTGATATATTATATACATTTTATTTCATATGCTCTTATATACCTTTTGTATGTTTCTGCATATCAATCATGATGACTTGTAAATGCGTCTCATACGAATGTCAGAGGATGACTGGAGATTCAAGGCAAATCCTGTGGACGCCTGACACCAGACTGTAACCATAGCAACCCTCATACTAACAGGGATACCAAAACTAAACTCTTAATGATGCAAACAGAAGCCATAATGCTGTAGCAAAGATGATGGCTACTTTGTACAAGTCCTTTACTTCTCCTCACATGTTGTACTGTAGTTTTCCATTCCTCATAACTTCCCACTGCCCAATCCTATCCTGCCTTACTCTGAAATATGCATGGTGGTTCACCTGAAGAAGCACATGACTGATACTGAGCCTGATGAGGCTCCTCCCCCTCCTGGGTGGGGCCCCTCCCCCTCCTGGGTGGGGCTCCTCCTCTACCTGGAGGCTCCTCCCCCTCCTGGAGGCTCCTCCGTGACGGACCAAGGCCAATATGGCCTCGAGGGTTGGGGGTTAGGGTTTAGCCCTGGCCCTGCTGTGAATCCCAAGTGCTGTGATCTGCCCACACACTAAAAATGTAATTCCAAGACTTATCAAGCCTTGTCATCTGTCACCTACTTTCTGTCTTTCATTTTGTACTGATTAACTCTTATATGTTTTGTTGCAGTTCTGTTTGTAGGATTTTTATGATATCCCAAGTTTTCCTGATTCTGGCAAAGCTGTTACTAAAGCCAAGGTCAAATTAAGAAGTTCCTCCTGATTTGAAAATGCAGATTTAAGTGTCCTGCATACAGGATGTGGGGGAACATATAGTTATGTTATCTTTTTATTGTCTTGTGATTTGGTAATTTATGTACAATGCACATCATGTTATTTGTTCTCATTGGAAATTGTCCTGATAGTGTAACAAAAATCGTGTAAAGATTGAGTACTCATGAACTATTTTTACCAGTAGTATTTATTTCTTACTTTCAATAAAATACTGAAACTTGTTTCCACTGCCAATAAAAAGACAGTCTTTAAAGTCCAATTACCTCCGAACATTTCTCTCAGATTAACTTTTGGAACAGCTTGACACATTCAGGTTAGGGAAGAGTGGTCACAGACTATAACGGGTGAAGTTTTATTCATGTTTCACCTATTGTAAAAAAAAATACCTCTTGTTTAGGTTAATTAATCCGTTGACTAAATGAGAAACATCTCTAGGAGTTTTAACTGGTCTGCAAACTACATGGGGCAACTAAAGACTTTGAAGTTTAAGTTAAGAGTCCCGAGCCAAAATAACTGTGTTGCAGTAATAGTTGTGGCCTCTCATTTCCAAAGCCTCCCTGCCTAGTAGATCCTCCCACCTAGTAGATCCTCCCACCTAGTAGATCCTCCCACCTAGTAGACCCTCCTGCCTAGTAGATGCTGCAGGTTCAGAAGGAAGGAAGTTCAGAGCTGCTCTCTGGAGCAACCCTAGGAACAGAAGAGGAAGTAAGTTGTAAACGAGTTCTGATTTCCTTGTGTGGACAAATTGTTTATTGGGGAATGGGGACAATTATTATTCATTGTGTACTGCTTATGGTTTGTAAATCTCCACAAAGACCTGCCACAAAAAAATAGATGGCCCTAGTTTAAATCAACAAAAAGGGGATATTGGTAGGCTTTGCCTGCCTGCCACCCCAACCTGTTGCAGCATTGTACATTAAAACATCCTGGTTTCAAATCATAAATTTTATATTTACTGGTCTGATTAAATACTTTCATGGGTTATCAGTCTGAGTATTATTTTCCATTGTCATCGTTGTTCGCATAGAAATATCCAATGCTTTGGAACGTAATACAAATTGACAGGTTTATTTGTTTATTGAAAACATTTACTCAAAAATAAACAGCAATAATGATAGATGTGTGCAAGCAGAATACAATTAAAATACAGATTAAAAGAATGCATAATTTTATTACAAAACCCCAAACCCTAATGGAATTAGATTAGATATCCCACTCATATACCTACTCAACTGTAAGCTACACAACTTGCCATAATGACAAGAAGCTACGCAACTTGCCATAACGACAAGAGATAGTCAGTTTAGATAATTAGCATCCACCAAAGAAAAGGTTCCCTTTTAGCCTGCTATCGTTCAAGCCATTTTTAAATATAAAACAACTAGATTATAACTTTCTTAATAATTTTCCTCATTAACACATTGGTCCACTTAGAAAAAGGATGTCAGTGTGTGAATACACCAAGCCCCACAATAGTATGCAATGCTACACTAGACAAAATCACAGGCAGCATCTGTGGCCAGGTTTGTCCACATCCAAAAACTCGACATATTTACCAGAGCAGTTTACAGTACCGCCAGAGGATGGAACTGGGTGTTGAGATAGCAAGAGAAGCAAAAACAGCAGAACGTTCAAATGTACTCTGGTATCTGTTATACGTTTTCAGCAAAGAGAACAATGGGTGACTTTATTAATACGGTTTTATAACCGCTTCAGCAGGCCTTATCTTAGCCGAGACACACTGACGTGCCACCATTTTCAATTCACTTCATTTCAGAGCTTATGTAGGTCTGTGTAGTGCGTTTTAGAAACTGTATAGATAGTTCAAACACTCATGCAAGTATGTAGTGTTAAAAACAATATTCATGTCTTTCAGATTTCTACCTTCTACTGTGGCAAATCAGCTGAATTATGGCTTCCTGCTTTCTCAAACCAGACTTATCTCCAGCCTACCGCCCCAGAAGTGATAAGAACAACTGCATATCATATATCCAGTTCTTAACCAACCCACCATAAGGCAATAAGTTTGTAATGAGGTGCAAGGGCCCAGTACATGAGCCCACACGAGGAGATTGCTTTACCAGGCTTGTGATCAAACTAATCCAACCCTTTCTTTGGTGAACCTAAATTTACTTACTGCAGGTAGGCAAACTATAAATAGATATAATAGAACCCTAAGATGGAGCAGGAAGGCAGAGCAGCAAAAACTTTTTAGGTAAGTCTGAAACAAGATATATATGGAACTCTTGTCATTCTTATTTGATTCCAAAATGAGATAAGAAAGCATTGTTTGTTCCCTCTGGGAAAGCAGCCTAAACGCCTGAGTACTCCAGTCATTCTACCACGTCCAGGACACTGAAGTCTATCTCTCAATGGCAGACCTGTACAGAGAAGTGAACCTCTCACTAGCAGACCTGTACAGAGAAGTGAACCTCTCACTAGCAGACCTGTAAAGAGAAGTGAACCTCTTGCTAGCAGTACAGAGGTATCTGGCAGAGAGACAAGAGGTAGAAGGATAGGGAGTAAAAGACTGAAGAAACAAAGCTGAACCCAGATGGAGCAACATAATATTAAAGAGAGAGACAAACAAAAAGAGGCTTCTTAATGGTGCGAAAGTGCGCATGATCACTGTCGTAATTCAACATAATTGGCGGGGAACAGTCCGTACGCACCCCGGCAAACACCCCGCCACCAGCCCTCGTCAATCATCTCGATGTTGGTGATGATGTCGTCCGGGTCAAAGGAAATCTCATCATCTCCAGCTGCAATGCAAAGGCACCTGGATTAGTTTGTATAATGGGCTAAAAAGCATATAATGTTGTCATTGACAGGATAAGTTTGGTGCTGGCTGGTGGGTTTGTTTCTCACCTGCTTGGTAGTCATACAGTGCCACAGCGGTCACCCCCTGGTCCTCCCCATACTCGTACGTCTGGGCATCTGTAGACAACACAGTTCAAAGGTCACTAATATATTCATGATCTGTTCTGGATGGATGCTGTGGTGGTAGTGTGGAGGCCCTCACCTCCCCCGTCAGCCTGGTAGTCATCAGGGTTCTGGTAGAGCGCTTCCTGCTGGGCGGGTGGCTGGGGGCTGGGCTCCGCCTCATACAGCTGCTCCCCATTCTCTGATGCGGCCTGGGGGGCGGGGTCCTGGTACACGTCCGTGTCCTGCACAGGGGGAATATTAGAGCAGAACAGAGAAACCAGTCCACGTTGCATAAGGTTGCTGCTCCTCACCTCATACACAGGGGTCGGTGCCTGGGCGGGAGGGGTTGGGCTTGGCACGGGAGAGGCTGGTTGAGCTTTGACTTCATCCATCTTGCGACGCGCCTCCTCCTGTTCCTGCTTCTCCTTCAACTGTCTCCGTGCTCGCTCATCCTCTGTCCTCTTCTTGTCCTCCTCCTCCTTCTGTTTGGCGATGTTCTCGAAGCGGGCCTTGATGCTGCCTGTGCTGCTGCCAGCTGGGGAGGAGGGAGGGATTTTACTAGCAAACCCTAACCTTACAACACCTCTACAGAAACACTAACGCTAAAGAGTATAACCAACTGAGTTCACACCGAACGCTGAGCGATTTTTTTTGCACTGCAAAAATACGCGAATTCGCGCCAATGAAATACTCTTGGAGGGCAAAAGTATTGTAGCTGTCTGTGGGCATCCTCTGCTATACGACACGACTTCGTATTTGTTTATAGTAGTCATTTTGGACATGATTAACAACTGGAAAAAATGTGTTGGCTCCTAGCGATTCGCGCAAATAAACACAAATGAATGCAAAGCTAAATTTTGCTTCATTTGCACAAATATTTAGCTTTGCGTTTGGTGTGAACACAGCATAAAACATTATAACATCTCTATAGGAACGCTAACCAGACTCACCAGCCTCCACAGGCTTGGTTCTCTGGTAGGCTGGACTTGGCTTTTCAACTTCCTCAAATGTCCCAGCGCTCTGACAAATACCAGAAAGCAAAACAATTCGTAACACTCAACAATTAGAGCACTAAACATTATTTCTTCCAAGACATTTATTGAGTCAAAATTTTTGAGTCCCACTAATAACAAGTCTGTCAGGGAAATCTAGATTACAGAGACAAAAATTAGCAATCAAGACAATATAAAGTAGAAGTACATTGAACGTGGGCATATCTGTAAACAATAAATGTACCTTATCCATTCTGTCCTTCTGAACCCCAAACTTCCCTCCAAATCCCTTAGAGTAGTCTGCAAATGAGAGAAAAGAAAGTTACCATCCCATTTGCTCACATGAACATGTAGGCCCAGTTTACCAGACATAAATGAAGCATAGTCCTAGCCTTGGAACTTTTTCAATGGATATCTTGGATATAAGCAACTGTGTAGTATTGCTGTAGGCAGGTGTAGTAGTGCTGTAGGCAGGTGTAGTAGTGCTGCAGGCAGGTGTAGTAGTACTGTAGGCAGGTGTAGTAGTGCTGTAGGCAGGTGTAGTAGTGCTGTAGGCAGGTGTAGTAGTACTGTAGGCAGGTGTAGTAGTGCTGTAGGCAGTTGTAGTACTGCTGTAGGCAGGTGTAGTAGTGCTGTAGGCAGGTGTAGTAGTGCTGCAGGCAGGTGTAGTAGTGCTGTAGGCAGGTGTAGTAGTGCTGTAGGCAGTTGTAGTAGTGCTGCAGGCAGGTGTAGTAGTGCTGTAGGCAGGTGTAGTTGTACTGTAGGCAGGTGTAGTAGTACTGTAGGCAGGTGTAGTAGTGCTGTAGGCAGGTGTAGTAGTGCTGTAGGCAGGTGTAGTAGTGTAGTAGTGCTGTAGGCAGGTGTAGTAGTGCTGTAGGCAGGTGTAGTAGTGCTGCAGGCAGGTGTAGTAGTGCTGCAGGCAGGTGTAGTAGTACTGTAGGCAGTTGTAGTAGTGCTGCAGGCAGGAGTAGTAGTGCTGTAGGCAGGTGTAGTAGTGCTGTAGGCAGTTGTAGTAGTGCTGTAGGCAGGTGTAGTGGTACTGTAGGCAGTTATAGTAGTGCTGCAGGCAGGTGTAGTAGTACTGTAGGCAGTTGTAGTAGTGCTGCAGGCAGGTGTAGTAGTACTGTAGGCAGTTGTAGTAGTGCTGCAGGCAGGTGTAGTAGTGCTGTAGGCAGGTGTAGTAGTGCTATAAGCAGGAATGGTGAAGAGGAACAGACAGGTTAGACACAAACCTTTTTGTGACTCGTGCAGCTGCAGTTTTTCCTGGTGGTCCCAGCCGACTGCTGACTTGTCCTGCCTGTCCGACTGCACACCGAATCTTCCCCCGAAGCCTTTCACATAGTCTGCATCAACACACTGAAATTACCCTCTGCCCCCGAAGCCTTTCACAGTCTGCATTAACACACTGAAATTACCCTCTGTGCCTACTTAATCATAAACTCAACTTTCCCCACATTACAGTTGAGATTAATCAGTAAGTAAACGTGCTAGTAAAATAATTTGGAATACAATGGTTGATATGCAAAGCAAAGTGCTATTTCATTTAGTGCCATAGTCCCAAAGGTTACTGGGTGTAATCTAAAGACCCCCCCAAAAAAACCAAATTGAACCTTTCTGGGACTCGTGTCTTTCCGTTTTGCCTTCGTACTCAAAGCCCACCGCACTCTTGTCCACTTTGTCTGTCTCTACTCCAAATTTACCACCAAAGCCTTTGGCATAATCTGGAAACATTAGGTAAAGTAAAGGCACAAGAGCAAGCAGGGAGACCATGAAAAGGGGTTAAACAGATTGTTCTCATACTTTTAATTGCTAGCATTCCTAGATTCCATGGATTTTACCTGTCAAGTTAGGTGGTAGACATACAAAGACCGTGAAAAGGAAATCTGTTAGGCTTTTAATTCAAACATCCCTTTGGCACTTATTTTGGTTGTTCAAAATATGTGCTTCATGTTTTGGCTACTCGCAATGTTTGGGGGCTATCTTGTTGTTATTATCAGTGACCTATGCACTTTGTAAAGCTCTCTCTTGGAAGTCGCTTTGGTTAAAAGCGTCTGCTAAATGAATAAATGTAAACATTAAGCTTATCATTGTTTCAAAAGTTTCCACTGTGGTTGTGTGTGAGTCTTAATGCATCGGAGTTTTTGAACAAACCTTTCTGGGACTCATGTTTCTCAGTTTTCCCCTGGTAGTCGAATCCCACTGCACTCTGGTCCACGCGGTCCGCCTGCACCCCGTACCTGCCTCCAAACCCAGTGGAGTAGTCTGAACAGGGGTTACAGGTCATGGAACACGAAACATGGGGACAATGATAAAGAGCTGTCATTTCTAATCATTAAAACACAACTATACAACATGCATGTCCGTATCTAATCTATTTCCCTTAAAACGAACGCTATACTTCATCCCTTGCACAACTCAATATGTACTGTAAGAGTTGCATGGTCAACTGCTGACCTGTCTTTTGATGATGTAAGATATAACACATACATTTCTAATACTATTAAAGGAGTATAGTATTAAATGAAGCAAATACGAAGCTGGTTTGTAATTAACAACAGACTGTATCCCCTTGCCTTTCTGCGATGCATGTTTCTCTGTCTTGCCAGCATACTCAAACCCAACAGCAGACTGAAAATAACGAAGCAGGAAAAAGCTGTTAGTCAAGTTTAGAACCAAGACAGAAGTCAACATTTTCCAGCATTGTAATTTCTTGCCCGGCATAACGACATCAACTAACCAGTTTTAGAAGGGCAAAGAAAATGAGTATTTCACCATGTGGTTCCACTTCATTTAAAGGGTATAAATCCACATTTGTACATTTTTAGGTAATTGAGAAGTTGGTATTAAGTATATACTTAATCCGAGCCAGTTGGGCCTGAGAAGACCATGGTGATCATACCTGGTCAACACGATCAGCCTGCACGCCAAACTTCCCGCCAAATCCTTTGGAGGTGTCGGTCTGTGAGCAGTGCTTTGAAAGCTTGCTCTGGTACTCATGGCCTACTGCAGACTAGGAACGGAGAGGCAAAACATAGTTCTACATATATATATGTGTGACGGTACGTAACAGACGTAGCCACGCTCCGTCACAACAAGGCGTCGTTCGCCACTCACTGGGCTCGAACGCACGACCTCTGACTTGCCAAGCGTGACCACTACTAACTACGCCCCAAAAAAGCTAGCTATTACATACCTGTGGAGTGAGCTTCACCGATTCACACAGGTTACATATACATATAAATTGTACATATAAGTATATATTTACATTTAGTATTTTTTTTTGTCATTTAGCAGACGCTCTTATCCAGATATATACTAGTGGTGGGACGTTATCGGCGTTAACGTGAGACTCTTATCGAGCGATAAAAAAAAATATTGCCGTTAATATATTCTCAAAGTTGGGTTGGGAGCTGGGTCTATACTACGCAAGCTATGATGACTTTCACCTTGATATTTTAGCGCGGATGTATACCTACCCCAATTGCACAGTAGGGGGCAAGAACGAGTCTTCGAACCTGTGTGTATGCCTTGTGTATGAAATTACCACATCAAAAGTGACGTGCTAACATGAAAGCAGCTATGAAGCCGCAGGGTTTGCTTCAGGGAAAATGTATTTTTAAGAAGCTTCCCAATGGAAACCTCGACAAGACCAAGGTTGTTTGCACCTTGTGCAATACGGAATTAGTTTAGCACTGATGAAGCGCAGGGAAAGGGTCGTCGTCAAACTACTATGTTTGAGTGCAACCGAGGCAAGCCCGTCAGCACAGCTCCATCAGCCAAGCTAAACAGTAAACAGTTCATCACAACCTCTTATGTAGGCCTACAGTTCAAATGTTCATGTTTAACTGAATAAACACAAGTACATTTTATTGAAAATCATTTATTTTCATCACCAATTATCGTAGTAGAACAGCTTTCTCAAGCAGTTTGTGATGCATTTTGGAAACAGGAGATGAGCCCCTGGTCTAATGCGCCACCTGGCTTGAGAAAAACGTTCTCAAAGACTTACTTTTTGTCATTATTTGGGTAGCACACATATTCTGAATGCCTTCGGTGGATTCAAATGAACCATTTTAATCTAGATTTATCCAGATTAATTCCAAGATTACAGTGAGATTCATCTAGATAAATAAATAAAATCTATGCACACCACTAATATATACATACAGGTATTACAAGACAAAACAGAGATAGATGCATATGACTGCAGCAGATGGACTGCAGCATTCATTCCTGTAGAGTCTGATTTTGGGTATTCATTTAGGCATGCCATCCTTAATAAATAGGACGCTATTCTCAGAGAAACAAATCCCTGTTGTGTACAACAAAGTAAGACGAGAGATCCATCCCGAGTCATTGAGAAAAACCTTAAACATTTAGTCATTTACATTTAAAGTAGTAAAGAGTTCAATTTGGTGTGTGAGGTGTTATGACAGTGTTTACAGCAGCTTGTGACTGCCAGTAATAGTTTACATTCAGAGAACACATACAACAGGAAAGAAGGACTGGTTGAAGGCAAAGCCTGATTTTATTTGATCTTTTGTCAGAGACTTTGTTTAATATTTGAAGTAAAACATTCACTTTTTTTTTGTTAATTTATGATTTGCTGTCTGACAAAGAAAAAAAATGATGTACTATATTAAATTGCATAGCATCATATTCTTTCGCATCGTGTCGAATCGCACTGCTTCGCAAAAGGGGTGAATCGTATCGCATTAGTAGTCGCTTTTATGCATCTTTAATGTATCGGATCGTTGGCAGTGCATCAAGATGTGTATCGCATCGTCCTCAGTGATGGAGATGCACATCCCTAATATTTAGGTTCAAATCTTTAAAAAGAAATTCATAGTTAAAATTGAGTTAAGTGGTTGAATTTACAGTCAGCATGAACAGTCCACCTGCACTGTTGAATTACTACATTTAATGTGGTGTAATTTGCTAAATCCATCTTCTTGCTAGGGGTACCGGTGGAGCTAGCCACTGACTGTAGCCATAGCTGAATCCAAGGGGGAGGCAGGGTCTCCACACAAATACCATGTAGCCTCTTCAGGTGACTACCCAAATTAGCTGTGCTGCTTGTGTACTTTATAGCAGCACGACATATCTTGCCAATTGCATGGGTCTTGTCAAATTGCCCATCTTTCTTGTTGCCAAACCTTGGATTTATTGCAATTCGTAAGAACATGCAACTCCTTCTCCGCCATGATAACACTCGCCCGAACACGCTTCCAACTCGCGCAAAACTTGGCCGAGAGACTTGACGAGAATCGGCCACTGACAGCAGTGGAGATGAGAGCGCGCTTAAGAAACAGTTAGAGAGGAGGAATCTATCTAAATATAAAATTATTGGTCACATTTCTAAATACTAAAGGTTTTCGCCTACACACGATTCTATATAAATACATTGGATTATACCGATGCAAAGATATTAGAAACTATGCATCGCAATTTCATCCCACATTGTATCCGGTGCACACTTTTTTGATCTGGGCAATCGCATCGTGAGCTTTTATGCCGATGCACCGATGCGAACCAGTGAATCTTACCATCCCTTCTAAATAAACTTTCCACTTGGAACACAGTGTGACCCAACACCAATGATGACTCTGGGAGTTTAGTACATTTTGAAAAATATAAAAAACTGAAAAAGAATCCTTAAATATTTTCTATGGTTTGTTTTGAGGCTTCAATCTACCTTGTCCATGCGATCTTGCTGCACTCCAAACTTGCCCCCGTAGCCGTGCGAAGCCTTGGGCATGTTCTCCAGCTCCTGCTGCTTCAGAGACGTGTGTTCCGTCGACACCTTCTCACGTAGCTGATGGATACTAAGCAGAACATCAGAAGGTGTAAGAGGCAACAGTGACATGACATTGGGTGCAAAGCTACACAACAGCCACCCTAACACTGACTTGATGTGTTCCTGGTGGCCGGAGCCGGCCACCGTCTTCGCCCCCCAGCGCTGCTCCTTCTCCGTCACGTCATTCTGCCAGTACAGGGAACAAGGTGAGAGGTTAGGGGGAAGAGACGCTTTAAATAACCATAACCCTGTCAAATGAGAAGGGAGCACAGAAGAAAGAATAATGACAAAGATTCTTAGTCACTTAATCGTTTTCCAAATTGACAATAGTCTGCGGTTTCCTACATTGTCAATTTCTTATGTCATGTTGTTTAAAATGTATTATACTGGTTCTCTGTAGAATATTAACCCCCAAAACATATATGCATTAGTTTATAGCAATAACTAAGAAACAATGACTCCTTTCATGTGAAATGGTTGAAGCAGCTGTCATAATTGTAATTTCCTATACAGAGCTGCATGTACAATTCTGACTAAGGGGTGTATGTTTACATTTCAACTCATTTTGTATTTTTCCCTTGTGCTACAGTTTTCAGTGCTATAAAATCGTCTTGTCTTTTTTATAAGTTATAGAACAAAACAGCAAAAGTGTAAATTGGAATCCTGTCCAATCTCTTGCAATCAATCTCCCACATACAGTAATGTTAACTTTGTTGTGTTGAAACTGATCTATGCCTAACTGATCTATGTCTAAGTGCTGCCTTGGCCATTTACAAGCACTGTCATCAAAACTTTGGCCATAGTTTACATCAGAAACTACTTACAGAATACTGACAACATGGCTAAGCATTGTTAGTGAAACAATTAAACAAAGACTTGCCATTCTGATGGCAATGACATGTTCACTGACATCGTTTACTTACATTTACATTTAGTCATTTAGCAGACGCTCTTATCCAGAGCGACTTACAGTAAGTACAGGGACATTCCCCCGAGGCAAGTAGGGTGAAGTGCCTTACCCAAGGACAAAACATAATTTGGCACGGCGATAATCGAACCTGCAACCTTCTGATTAACAGCCCAATTCCCTAACCGCTCAGCCATCTGACCCCCACACTACTTGAGACATGAACGAAAGATTTTGAGCAAGATACAACCCTTGGCAGGTAATTTATTGTATTGCAGTTTGTAAAAATTGTTGCAAGATGCACTTACTGTTTTTGCAAATGTTAAGGATGATTTGAAAAGTATACCTATAGAAGTGACTGACACAAACTGTGATTGCCATATTTTTCGGAAATAAAGCCGCGGTTTGTACCCCGATTTTACATTTTTCTTGTGGTGGTGAAGCCACACCCTTAATTAATCCACCTTTAAAAAGGGGATTAGTGGGAGGAACAGAGAAACAATTTCGTAAAAATGGATGGATATCAATGTGTCTACAGATGGGAGTCACATTATGACTCCCATCATAAGTTACATCATGAGTCACATCATTAGAGTCACGCACCTCAAAGTCTGGGTCTGTTTCCCAATCATCCGCACCGTTGTCCACAGCAACGCTGACCGACTGACCGGCTGCTGCCTTCCACATCTGCCAAACAGGAGTTCAAGTTCAAGTATCACACTCAATGGTAATCCACCTTCAATCATTAAACCTTCACACTCAATAATAAATATAAAATCAAAGTTAAAATAAATATGGTCAGATTAATATCAAATGTATATATACACACTCATACCAAAACTAACAATAGATGGATAGTAGCAAATGAAGGGCACTTTGACTTCCACAATACGGATAACAAAGGCGGAATCACAGAATCCCGACATTAAGAGCCGGTCTCTGACAAACACAGAAACCGTGAAAATGTGTAGGGTTTTAATTAGTTATACAAAATGAGTGTTAATAATAGGTATTTTCACATCAACTGAAAGCATTTTACACATCAGGCAATGTGTTATTCTCTCCCAGGAAGCAGTGATGTCACTACCCCCACCTCCTCCTTACAATCCCTGGTGTTCAGTCCTGTTGAAGCTGGTCACACCATCGTATGTGGACATGGAAGGGAGAACTAACCATAAAGCAAAGCCTTCTCTCTTCTTCTACCGGAAGATTCAGCTGCTTGGTCAGCGCCAAACCGTAAATCCAGGCCCTGTAGTTCCGCCAGCTGGTTAGATAGTCATGTCTGTCTGTCTGCGTTTGATCTGCATTGGGGTGCCATCTCGCCTACCTAAATATTTTAAATAACCCTAAACATGTTGTGCAGAGTTCAGTGTAAATGGCCAGCACCAATCCCTGACCTCAACTATTAAAACAAAAAAACGAGTGGAGGAATCGAAACGAAGTAGTCACGAATAATTGTTTAGCCTGATTTAAGTGATATGTTGTGACTGTGTACTGAGAAGGTGTCCACATATGTTTGGTCCTAATAATAATGGTTGAATTAGCGAATTCGTTAGAATGAGTTGAATAATTGTGTGCAAACGTAGGCCTACATATCCTAGCTAGCAAGCTAAGTACACTGGCCCACATTAAAGACACCAATTATGTAACTACACTATGCATATATTTTTCATCAACCTGTATTCCTTCAGCAGACACATTGATAAAACTTCATAAATCTCTATATTAAATCTACATCTTGTTAATCACACCTCCATCCTGGCTTTGAGAACCCAGACAACGCTGATTGCGTAGCTATGACGGTGAGGTAGGAGCTTGGGCAACATGGGTAATAATGATACGGCCAGTCATTGTGACCACAAAGCATCGCTACGCATTCTCCATAACAAATTATATTACTCTAACTAGCTAGCTAGCCTACTCGTCTGTTGACGTCGCTGCATCCCTGTGCTGATAGTTACATATTTGCTATGAATTAGTCTAGCTACACCAGCCAATGGGGGGACGTGACACGTTTGCTTAAATCCTCGGCGTGAACTAACATATCAATCTGTGACAGTGTGAGCTGAAGCTTGAACGGAATCTTCATTTTGTGGTTAACCGCGTTCCGTTGCTATAAACGTCATTTTATTTTCCGCATAGAACCGTGTTAGCAACTGTAACTAGCTAATGTTATTCGGCACGTACCAACAAACTAGTTAAAAGCTAGTGAACATGTTATACTAACCTACGTTACTAGTACAGTAGCACCAGTCTTACTGATCCATAAGTTTGCAGTAGTGGTACATTTCTTTGGTGGCATGTAGTTAATCAGCTACTGTCTAATCATTGTAACCTCAGGTAGCTCTACCAAGTCTAACTAGACTATAATTGTGGCTAGTGCTAATTACAGTAGCTAGCGAAGTCAAAACCGAGCATAGGGTTGAATGGATTTTAAATGTGTCACAACATGCAATCAGCACGTCCCAATCAGAAAATGAGCTCCAATGCATGGTAGTGAAGGTACATAAAATCCAACTTACCTTTATTTTTGATGGTCGAAAAAAGAAATCGCTGGATAAAGCCTTTGACAGTCCTGTGTGATTTACAATTATTTCCTGCCTTCTTCTTTTCCGACTTCCTGTGGAGAAAACGGGAGTCTGGACCTGGGAATTGAGAATTTCTGAATAAAAGTCCCATTCTTTAAACGAATTCATTTGCAAGCTTGAAAAACTAGTTTGCAGACATTTTCAGAAAAAATATTTTCGTTTTCACTGCTTAAGCATAGTGCACAATTAGCACAATTATAATCACATACTGCCTTATTTGATATATTTTTTGCATTTAGAAGACGCTTTTATCCAAAGCGACTTCCAAGAGAAAGCTTTACAAAAAAGCATAGGTCTCTGGTGATAACAACGAAATAGCCCCAAACAATCAGGGGTAGCCAAAACATGAAGCATACATTGTGAAAAAACAGTCCCAAAGGGAAGAACCATAAGAGCATGTAGTGAAACAAGTTACAATTAAACAACATGAACCTCAATCTTCCCGTGGAAAAATATTATTTGTATATCACAGAACATTTCAGTAAATAATATTAATGTTAATGTTTAATTTAAACTACAAATATCTAGCCTAATCATTTACCATAGGGAGTACTGTACCCCGACAAATGTATCATGTCATACACTTCAAACAATCTGAAACATTTTCCAGATTCATTGTATTACAGATTATACATCTATATATGATATTTACATTGCTAATTGAAAAAAAAACACCTACATACATATCGTAGGCAGAGTTTTGGGCCTTGCAAAAGGGCAAGGCGAATATTGTAAAAAAAATCCAATGGAAAATATGACCGTAGAGGGGACTCTGATGAACAGGCCAGGCCAACTTTGGCGCCTCTAGGGCCTTCCTAGGCAGAGTTATGGGCCTTGCAAAAGGGCAAGGCGAATATGGCAAAAAAAAAATCAAAATCCAATGGAAAATATGACCGTAGAGGGGACTCTGATGAACAGGCCAGGCCAACTTTGGCGCCTCTAGGGCCTTCCTAGGCAGAGTTATGGGCCTTGCAAAAGGGCAAGGCGAATATGGCAAAAAAAAATCAAAATCCAATGGAAAATATGACCGTAGAGGGGACTCTGATGAACAGGCCAGGCTAACTTTGGCACCTCTAGGGCCTTCCTAGGCAGAGTTATGGGCCTTGCAAAAGGGCAAGGCGAATATGGCTCAAAAAAAATCCAAATCCAATGGAAAATATGACCGTAGAGGGGACTCTGATGAACAGGCCAGGCTAACTTTGGCACCTCTAGGGCCTTCCTAGGCAGAGTTATGGGCCTTGCAAAAGGGCAAGGCGAATATGGCTCAAAAGAAATCCAAATCCAATGGAAAATATGACCGTAGAGGGGACTCTGATGAACAGGCCAGGCCAACTTTGGGGCCTCTCGGGCATTCCTAGGCAGAGTTATGGGCCTTGCAAAAGGGCAAGGCGAATATGGCTCAAAAAATATCCAAATCCTATGGAAAATATGACCGTAGAGGGGACTCTGATGAACAGGCCAGGCCAACTTTGGGGCCTCTCGGGCATTCCTAGGCAGAGTTATGGGCCTTGCAAAAGGGCAAGGCGAATATGGCTCAAAAAAAGTCCAAATCCTATGGAAAATATGACCGTAGGGGGGACCCTGATGAACAGGCCAGGCCAACTTTGGGGCCTCTAGGGCCTTCCTAGGCAGAGTTATGGGCCTTGCAAAAGGGCAAGGCGAATATGGCTCAAAAAAAGTCCAAATCCTATGGAAAATATGACCGTAGGGGGGACCCTGATGAACAGGCCAGGCCAACTTTGGGGCCTCTAGGGCCTTCCTAGGCAGAGTTATGGGCCTTGCAAAAGGGCAAGGCCAATATGGCTCAAAAAAAGTCCAAATCCTATGGAAAATATGACCGTAGGGGGGACCCTGATGAACAGGCCAGGCCAACTTTGGGGCCTCTAGGGCCTTCCTAGGCAGAGTTATGGGCCTTGCAAAAGGGCAAGGCCAATATGGCTCAAAAAAAGTCAAAATCCAATGGAAAATATGACCGTAGGGGGGACCCTGATGAACAGGCCAGGCCAACTTTGGGGCCTCTAGGGCCTTCTTAGGCAGAGTTATGGGCCTTGCAAAAGGGCAAGGCCAATATGGCTCAAAAAAAGTCAAAATCCAATGGAAAATATGACCGTAGGGGGGACCCTGATGAACAGGCCAGGCCAACTTTGGGGCCTCTAGGGCCTTCCTAGGCAGAGTTATGGGCCTTGCAAAAAGGCAAGGCGAATATGGCTCACAAAAAGTCCAAATCCAATGGAAAATATGACCGTAGGGGGGACCCTGATGAACAGGCCAGGCCAACTTTGGGGCCTCTAGGGCCTTCCTAGGCAGAGTTATGGGCCTTGCAAAAGGGCAAGGCCAACATGGCTCAAAAAAAGTCCAAATCCAATGGAAAATATGACCGTAGGGGGGACCCTGATGAACAGGCCAGGCCAACTTTGGGGCCTCTAGGGCCTTCCTAGGCAGAGTTATGGGCCTTGCAAAAAGGCAAGGCGAATATGGCTCAAAAAAAGTCCAAATCCTATGGAAAATATGACCGTAGGGGGGACCCTGATGAACAGGCCAGGCCAACTTTGGGGCCTCTAGGGCCTTCCTAGGCAGAGTTATGGGCCTTGCAAAAGGGCAAGGCCAATATGGCTCAAAAAAAGTCCAAATCCAATGGAAAATATGACCGTAGGGGGGACCCTGATGAACAGGCCAGGCCAACTTTGGGGCCTCTAGGGCCTTCGTAGGCAGAGTTATGGGCCTTGCAAAAGGGCAAGGCCAATATGGCTCAAAAAAAGTCAAAATCCAATGGAAAATATGACCGTAGGGGGGACCCTGATGAACAGGCCAGGCCAACTTTGGGGCCTCTAGGGCCTTCCTAGGCAGAGTTATGGGCCTTGCAAAAAGGCAAGGCGAATATGGCTCACAAAAAGTCCAAATCCAATGGAAAATATGACCGTAGGGGGGACCCTGATGAACAGGCCAGGCCAACTTTGGGGCCTCTAGGGCCTTCCTAGGCAGAGTTATGGGCCTTGCAAAAGGGCAAGGCCAACATGGCTCAAAAAAAGTCCAAATCCAATGGAAAATATGACCGTAGGGGGGACCCTGATGAACAGGCCAGGCCAACTTTGGGGCCTCTAGGGCCTTCCTAGGCAGAGTTATGGGCCTTGCAAAAGGGCAAGGCCAATATGGCTCAAAAAAAGTCAAAATCCAATGGAAAATATGACCGTAGGGGGGACCCTGATGAACAGGCCAGGCCAACTTTGGGGCCTCTAGGGCCTTCCTAGGCAGAGTTATGGGCCTTGCAAAAAGGCAAGGCGAATATGGCTCACAAAAAGTCCAAATCCAATGGAAAATATGACCGTAGGGGGGACCCTGATGAACAGGCCAGGCCAACTTTGGGGCCTCTAGGGCCTTCCTAGGCAGAGTTATGGGCCTTGCAAAAGGGCAAGGCCAACATGGCTCAAAAAAAGTCCAAATCCAATGGAAAATATGACCGTAGGGGGGACCCTGATGAACAGGCCAGGCCAACTTTGGGGCCTCTAGGGCCTTCCTAGGCAGAGTTATGGGCCTTGCAAAAGGGCAAGGCCAACATGGCTCAAAAAAAGTCCAAATCCAATGGAAAATATGACCGTAGGGGGGACCCTGATGAACAGGCCAGGCCAACTTTGGGGCCTCTAGGGCCTTCCTAGGCAGAGTTATGGGCCTTGCAAAAGGGCAAGGCCAACATGGCTCAAAAAAAGTCCAAATCCAATGGAAAATATGACCGTAGGGGGGACCCTGATGAACAGGCCAGGCCAACTTTGGGGCCTCTAGGTTCTTCCTAGGCAGAGTTATGGGCCTTGCAAAAGGGCAAGGCCAACATGGCTCAAAAAAAGTCCAAATCCAATGGAAAATATGACCGTAGGGGGGACCCTGATGAACAGGCCAGGCCAACTTTGGGGCCTCTAGGGCCTTCCTAGGCAGAGTTATGGGCCTTGCAAAAGGGCAAGGCCAATATGGCTCAAAAAAAGTCCAAATCCAATGGAAAATATGACCGTAGGGGGGACCCTGATGAACAGGCCAGGCCAACTTTGGGGCCTCTAGGGCCTTCCTAGGCAGAGTTATGGGCCTTGCAAAAGGGCAAGGCCAACATGGCTCAAAAAAAGTCCAAATCCAATGGAAAATATGACCGTAGGGGGGACCCTGATGAACAGGCCAGGCCAACTTTGGGGCCTCTAGGGCCTTCCTAGGCAGAGTTATGGGCCTTGCAAAAGGGCAAGGCCAATATGGCTCAAAAAAAGTCCAAATCCTATGGAAAATATGACCGTAGGGGGGACCCTGATGAACAGGCCAGGCCAACTTTGGGGCCTCTAGAGCCTTCCTAGGCAGAGTTATGGGCCTTGCAAAAGGGCAAGGCCAACATGGCTCAAAAAAAATCCAAATCCAATGGAAAATATGACCGTAGGGGGGACCCTGATGAACAGGCCAGGCCAACGTTGGGGCCTCTAGGGCCTTCCTAGGCAGAGTTAAGGGCCTTGCAAAAGGGCAAGGCCAATGTGGCTCAAAAAAAGTCCAAATCCAATGGAAAATATGACCGTAGGGGGGACCCTGATGAACAGGCCAGGCCAACTTTGGGGCCTCTAGGGCCTTCCTAGGCAGAGTTATGGGCCTTGCAAAAGGGCAAGGCCAACATGGCTCAAAAAAAGTCCAAATCCAATGGAAAATATGACCGTAGGGGGGACCCTGATGAACAGGCCAGGCCAACTTTGGGGCCTCTAGGGCCTTCCTAGGCAGAGTTATGGGCCTTGCAAAAAGGCAAGGCCAACATGGCTCACAAAAAGTCCAAATCCAATGGAAAATATGACCGTAGGGGGGACCCTGATGAACAGGCCAGGCCAACTTTGGGGCCTCTAGGGCCTTCCTAGGCAGAGTTATGGGCCTTGCAAAAAGGCAAGGCCAACATGGCTCACAAAAAGTCCAAATCCAATGGAAAATATGACCGTAGGGGGGACCCTGATGAACAGGCCAGGCCAACTTTGGGGCCTCTAGGGCCTTCCTAGGCAGAGTTATGGGCCTTGCAAAAGGGCAAGGCCAACATGGCTCAAAAAAAGTCCAAATCCAATGGAAAATATGACCGTAGGGGGGACCCTGATGAACAGGCCAGGCCAACTTTGGGGCCTCTAGGGCCTTCCTAGGCAGAGTTATGGGCCTTGCAAAAGGGCAAGGCCAACATGGCTCAAAAAAAGTCCAAATCCAATGGAAAATATGACCGTAGGGGGGACCCTGATGAACAGGCCAGGCCAACTTTGGGGCCTCTAGGGCCTTCCTAGGCAGAGTTATGGGCCTTGCAAAAGGGCAAGGCCAATATGGCTCAAAAAAAGTCAAAATCCAATGGAAAATATGACCGTAGGGGGGACCCTGATGAACAGGCCAGGCCAACTTTGGGGCCTCTAGGGCCTTCCTAGGCAGAGTTATGGGCCTTGCAAAAGGGCAAGGCCAACATGGCTCAAAAAAAGTCAAAATCCAATGGAAAATATGACCGTAGGGGGGACCCTGATGAACAGGCCAGGCCAACTTTGGGGCCTCTAGGGCCTTCCTAGGCAGAGTTATGGGCCTTGCAAAAAGGCAAGGCGAATATGGCTCACAAAAAGTCCAAATCCAATGGAAAATATGACCGTAGGGGGGACCCTGATGAACAGGCCAGGCCAACTTTGGGGCCTCTAGGGCCTTCCTAGGCAGAGTTATGGGCCTTGCAAAAGGGCAAGGCCAACATGGCTCAAAAAAAGTCCAAATCCAATGGAAAATATGACCGTAGGGGGGACCCTGATGAACAGGCCAGGCCAACTTTGGGGCCTCTAGGGCCTTCCTAGGCAGAGTTATGGGCCTTGCAAAAGGGCAAGGCCAATATGGCTCAAAAAAAGTCAAAATCCAATGGAAAATATGACCGTAGGGGGGACCCTGATGAACAGGCCAGGCCAACTTTGGGGCCTCTAGGGCCTTCCTAGGCAGAGTTATGGGCCTTGCAAAAAGGCAAGGCGAATATGGCTCACAAAAAGTCAAAATCCAATGGAAAATATGACCGTAGGGGGGACCCTGATGAACAGGCCAGGCCAACTTTGGGGCCTCTAGGGCCTTCCTAGGCAGAGTTATGGGCCTTGCAAAAGGGCAAGGCCAACATGGCTCAAAAAAAGTCCAAATCCAATGGAAAATATGACCGTAGGGGGGACCCTGATGAACAGGCCAGGCCAACTTTGGGGCCTCTAGGGCCTTCCTAGGCAGAGTTATGGGCCTTGCAAAAGGGCAAGGCCAACATGGCTCAAAAAAAGTCCAAATCCAATGGAAAATATGACCGTAGGGGGGACCCTGATGAACAGGCCAGGCCAACTTTGGGGCCTCTAGGGCCTTCCTAGGCAGAGTTATGGGCCTTGCAAAAGGGCAAGGCCAACATGGCTCAAAAAAAGTCCAAATCCAATGGAAAATATGACCGTAGGGGGGACCCTGATGAACAGGCCAGGCCAACTTTGGGGCCTCTAGGGCCTTCTTAGGCAGAGTTATGGGCCTTGCAAAAGGGCAAGGCCAATATGGCTCAAAAAAAGTCAAAATCCAATGGAAAATATGACCGTAGGGGGGACCCTGATGAACAGGCCAGGCCAACTTTGGGGCCTCTAGGGCCTTCCTAGGCAGAGTTATGGGCCTTGCAAAAGGGCAAGGCCAATATGGCTCAAAAAAAGTCCAAATCCAATGGAAAATATGACCGTAGGGGGGACCCTGATGAACAGGCCAGGCCAACTTTGGGGCCTCTAGGGCCTTCCTAGGCAGAGTTATGGGCCTTGCAAAAGGGCAAGGCCAATATGGCTCAAAAAAAGTCCAAATCCAATGGAAAATATGACCGTAGGGGGGACCCTGATGAACAGGCCAGGCCAACTTTGGGGCCTCTAGGGCCTTCCTAGGCAGAGTTATGGGCCTTGCAAAAGGGCAAGGCCAACATGGCTCAAAAAAAGTCCAAATCCAATGGAAAATATGACCGTAGGGGGGACCCTGATGAACAGGCCAGGCCAACTTTGGGGCCTCTAGGGCCTTCCTAGGCAGAGTTATGGGCCTTGCAAAAGGGCAAGGCCAATATGGCTCAAAAAAAGTCAAAATCCAATGGAAAATATGACCGTAGGGGGGACCCTGATGAACAGGCCAGGCCAACTTTGGGGCCTCTAGGGCCTTCCTAGGCAGAGTTATGGGCCTTGCAAAAGGGCAAGGCCAATATGGCTCACAAAAAGTCCAAATCCAATGGAAAATATGACCGTAGGGGGGACCCTGATGAACAGGCCAGGCCAACTTTGGGGCCTCTAGGGCCTTCCTAGGCAGAGTTATGGGCCTTGCAAAAGGGCAAGGCCAATATGGCTCAAAAAAAGTCAAAATCCAATGGAAAATATGACCGTAGGGGGGACCCTGATGAACAGGCCAGGCCAACTTTGGGGCCTCTAGGGCCTTCCTAGGCAGAGTTATGGGCCTTGCAAAAAGGCAAGGCGAATATGGCTCACAAAAAGTCAAAATCCAATGGAAAATATGACCGTAGGGGGGGACCCTGATGAACAGGCCAGGCCAACTTTGGGGCCTCTAGGGCCTTCCTAGGCAGAGTTATGGGCCTTGCAAAAGGGCAAGGCCAACATGGCTCAAAAAAAGTCCAAATCCAATGGAAAATATGACCGTAGGGGGGACCCTGATGAACAGGCCAGGCCAACTTTGGGGCCTCTAGGGCCTTCCTAGGCAGAGTTATGGGCCTTGCAAAAGGGCAAGGCCAACATGGCTCAAAAAAAGTCCAAATCCAATGGAAAATATGACCGTAGGGGGGACCCTGATGAACAGGCCAGGCCAACTTTGGGGCCTCTAGGGCCTTCCTAGGCAGAGTTATGGGCCTTGCAAAAGGGCAAGGCCAACATGGCTCAAAAAAAGTCCAAATCCAATGGAAAATATGACCGTAGGGGGGACCCTGATGAACAGGCCAGGCCAACTTTGGGGCCTCTAGGGCCTTCTTAGGCAGAGTTATGGGCCTTGCAAAAGGGCAAGGCCAATATGGCTCAAAAAAAGTCAAAATCCAATGGAAAATATGACCGTAGGGGGGACCCTGATGAACAGGCCAGGCCAACTTTGGGGCCTCTAGGGCCTTCCTAGGCAGAGTTATGGGCCTTGCAAAAGGGCAAGGCCAACATGGCTCAAAAAAAGTCCAAATCCAATGGAAAATATGACCGTAGGGGGGACCCTGATGAACAGGCCAGGCCAACTTTGGGGCCTCTAGGGCCTTCCTAGGCAGAGTTATGGGCCTTGCAAAAGGGCAAGGCGAATATGGCTCAAAAAAAGTCCAAATCCAATGGAAAATATGACCGTAGGGGGGACCCTGATGAACAGGCCAGGCCAACTTTGGGGCCTCTAGGGCCTTCCTAGGCAGAGTTATGGGCCTTGCAAAAGGGCAAGGCCAACATGGCTCAAAAAAAGTCCAAATCCTATGGAAAATATGACCGTAGGGGGGACCCTTATGAACAGGCCAGGCCAACTTTGGGGCCTCTAGGGCCTTCCTAGGCAGAGTTATGGGCCTTGCAAAAAGGCAAGGCGAATATGGCTCAAAAAAAGTCCAAATCCTATGGAAAATATGACCGTAGGGGGGACCCTGATGAACAGGCCAGGCCAACTTTGGGGCCTCTAGGGCCTTCCTAGGCAGAGTTATGGGCCTTGCAAAAGGGCAAGGCCAATATGGCTCAAAAAAAGTCCAAATCCTATGGAAAATATGACCGTAGGGGGGACCCTTATGAACAGGCCAGGCCAACTTTGGGGCCTCTAGGGCCTTCCTAGGCAGAGTTATGGGCCTTGCAAAAGGGCAAGGCCAATATGGCTCAAAAAAAGTCCAAATCCAATGGAAAATATGACCGTAGGGGGGACCCTTATGAACAGGCCAGGCCAACTTTGGGGCCTCTAGGGCCTTCCTAGGCAGAGTTATGGGCCTTGCAAAAGGGCAAGGCGAATATGGCTCAAAAAAAGTCCAAATCCTTTGGAAAATATGACCGTAGGGGGGACCCTGATGAACAGGCCAGGCCAACTTTGGGGCCTCTAGGGCCTTCCTAGGCAGAGTTATGGGCCTTGCAAAAGGGCAAGGCCAATATGGCTCAAAAAAAGTCCAAATCCAATGGAAAATATGACCGTAGGGGGGACCCTGATGAACAGGCCAGGCCAACTTTGGGGCCTCTAGGGCCTTCCTAGGCAGAGTTATGGGCCTTGCAAAAGGGCAAGGCCAACATGGCTCAAAAAAAGTCCAAATCCAATGGAAAATATGACCGTAGGGGGGACCCTGATGAACAGGCCAGGCCAACTTTGGGGCCTCTAGGGCCTTCCTAGGCAGAGTTATGGGCCTTGCAAAAGGGCAAGGCCAACATGGCTCAAAAAAAGTCCAAATCCAATGGAAAATATGACCGTAGGGGGGACCCTGATGAACAGGCCAGGCCAACTTTGGGGCCTCTAGGGCCTTCCTAGGCAGAGTTATGGGCCTTGCAAAAGGGCAAGGCCAACATGGCTCAAAAAAAGTCCAAATCCAATGGAAAATATGACCGTAGGGGGGACCCTGATGAACAGGCCAGGCCAACTTTGGGGCCTCTAGGGCCTTCCTAGGCAGAGTTATGGGCCTTGCAAAAGGGCAAGGCGAATATGGCTCAAAAAAAGTCCAAATCCAATGGAAAATATGACCGTAGGGGGGACCCTGATGAACAGGCCAGGCCAACTTTGGGGCCTCTAGGGCTTC